>NC_056729.1:1091458581-1091538581 GCF_019279795.1 Protopterus annectens | reverse complement strand
GGTACCGCCACTACAGGAGCATGAGTGTGCATGGCCATATGGACTCTCAGCGGATGGTATTCTGATGTACGTCCACGTGTCCAATGCCTGACTCCAACCATATGTTCCCGCACAGACAACGTGCGGTCAAGGACTGAAAATGTCTCACCCCACCATCTGTCCACTACATCAGTGAAATAATCCATGGTGTCACCAATGTGATGAAGGGAGTCACGGATGTCAGACTGTACTGCATCCATAATCCTGAGCATCCATCTGGTGTTGCATTCAGTACATGCCTGCACCTCCATGATGGACCAAAACATGTGTTGAATGACCCGTGATGTGACATCTGTGACAGGTGGTGGAAGGGCAGCAGTCCTTCTTGAGCACCCCTGTCAATCTGCCTGTGTGGGACCTCACCACATCTCTGACTATGGCCAGTTTCTACACTCACTGATGCCATAGTTGCCACACTCTCCTGTTCGATGTCGCCACAATCTGACTGTATGATATCTGTCGCCTCAGGTGACTTGGTATGTGTGGGCATACTGACTGTGTGCGGGACAATGGGGGAGGAAGTGGGATGGATTCAGACCCTAAATACCCCACCCTTAACATTCTTGGTATATATGAGCCATAAGACAACAGTATCACATTACCATGTACAGGACCTTGGACTGGGGCCACACCTGACGTACCTATGAAAATGTGAGAAGAGGTATTGTTAGCAATGCCAAATGTGGCATTGTTACAGGGTAATATGTGTGTATATCAACATGTACAGTAGCTAATGTGATACTGCCTACATTGCTGACATTCTGAGTATGTGTGCACAACTGTGCATTAACCCCCCCCCCCCCAATGCCGATAGATCTGACACCCATGTACTTGTATGCAGAGGCTGCCACAATGACTGATACAGTATTACAGTGATGAACACAGGAAGCCAACCTGGATGCTCCTGTGATGTAGATACTGTGGCACCAACCTCTACAATGTATAGGGTGGTGGATGGCTGGGAGCCGGTGGATGATCCCAGGTTTGGCAGGAATCAGTGGCTGAGTGTGCTTGTTCTGCTATAGGCCCTCCACTGGTGGCATCATGGTCCCTGGCCACAGTGGCAGCCCTTTATTCTGCATCATTGCTCATATATGTTGCCCAGTGTCAGACCTGGTCATAGGTTCTGTACTGTAGCCCTATTTGGTTGACTGCAGTGACAAGGTCAGCACACGTTGTTCACGATGCTGGCGACTCCTCAATTGCAGAATGTTATGATGCAGTCTAAGGCCATCCAGGATAACATTGTTTTCAGCATCTAAAAATGGTGGGTGCCTCCTTTGATACATCCTTCCTGAAAGAGATCAAGAGATGAACACATCACAGGACCAGATTCATGGATGTCTACTATGTACAGACCCTGCACATCCAAAATGGCCTGCACTTTCCACTGCTACCTCCCTCATCATACCCCACAGTCTATCAACCCCCTATGTATGTGGCTATCATCAGCATAGCGGCATTACCAGTTATGTTCCTATGTGGCGTGACAGAGTGTGCTATATGTCTCCCCACCCATCAATGACATCTACTGTGGTGTGTCCTCTATGGGTAAAGTCCCACTACTATGTCATACAGCCACTGTCAGACTAATAGGTGTGTGTTTTACAAGTATATCGGGACAGTCCAATAACACCAGTGTGCCCAATGACAGACAGCAATCCAAACCTGCTGTATTATATCTTCCGTATAGGTGTCATACATTACACAGATCATGTTTGCCGAATATGTACATGTGCCTGATATATGTGGTCCTATTGGCATAAACATGTGGATGTCTAGCAAACGGATGGCCAATAATTGCTGGTTGTTGTTGGAATATAGAGAATCTGGCTGTCACATGCCAGAACCCTCAGAAAAAACTTACTCTAGTCATACTCTTACTTTGTATGACCAATATGTACACTCTGTCACTGAGGCTAGGCCTGTGTCCCCCCACTAATAATGGCTATGACCTGAATTCCTGCTGTAGGGTGTTGCCAGGTATGTTAGCCATAGCTCTCATGTGATGAGATATGAATGTCAAAAAAACAGTGACCTATCCAGAGTACATCAGGGACAGTCAGGGAGACCTTTACAATGTCTGAATTATTACTTTGTGACATTCACAGACTGAGGTGAGCTGAATGACAGTACATCATGTGATATGACAGCTTTGTCCACCCTTAATTACTATCAATATGTCTAACTCACAATCCAGTAGCTTTTGTACAGGAGCCAACCATTGTAGGAGGGAGTGAAAGGGCCACAGCTGAGACTTCATTCAAAGCAGGCACAGTTGAGAGGCATGCCTGTAGCTATTGGACAGTAGAGTATCACCAACATGTCATTCCCAGAGATGTACTACCGGCCTATTGTTGTAATTCCAGTTCCCCATAGCTGCATCCTCTCATCTGCATCCCATTATATGGTGACTTATATGACATACCTGGTAGAGTGACGTAATCCTTTTGTGAACAAATCCTCAAGAAAAAAGCTTGCTAAATTGTACTCTGTCTTGGTAGAGCAAATTACAGATCTGTTTCCCATAGGCAGCTGCTTGCCTTTTGTAGGTCATGCTCATTAACAGGTAATTGCCTGAGCATCAGTCCATGGCTCAGACCTACTAATTGCATCTAAAACTGATGGGTTGCACTTCCATTAGCCAATGACATGGCACCATGGTGCAATATTTAAGTCCTTCTTGTAGGCCTTGCCCCCTTTCTTAGTCTTTGAGATGGACATTAGTGAGGTGTGAAGACTACTGCATCACACTTTGAGATGGACATTAGTGAGGTATGAAGACTACTGCAAGTACAAATACTGTCCACTATTGAGATTTATAAAGTATGTCCATAATTTTGCATGCTGTTTGGCCATTGTCAAATGACATTGTGATTATCTGGCAGTTCAGTGTTAAACATTGTGGGTTGATGTCAGTAAGGGGGAAGAGACATATGAGCGCCAGACGTCATACCCATCAGAATATGCATGCTGCCGCAGTAGCTGCTAGTCTGCACAAAACAAGCAAATAAACCACCAGAAAATCCAGCTGACTTCACAATAATGAAATAAAATAAAAATACAATGTCAGTGGAACCACGACAAGCATTCATTTCCAATGCAAACCAAGTTAAAAACTTTCACCCTAGGTGCTTCCTCAGGCGTTAAACACTAAGAACAAATTAATGTAGCTTATATACTTAAAAATGGTCACATGACATATTACTTAAGTAAATCAGATACAATTATGCTTGTGTTTCAGCAAAGGTTTTAAAGGGACAATGTCATTAAGACCTGGTAGTATATGACCTTTGAGCCTAAATCCACTTCATCTCTCCTAGTTCTGTTTGCAGTATGACAGCACGACCTCATATTTCTGCTATGCATACTTCCAGTGTGGCAAATTTAAACATATGGTCCATTACTACAATCCCAGTTCCCTTGCCTGCTGGTTTTATTACAATATTTTGATTTACCATCAATTTTCTACATGCAGACCACTCTTCAGGTATCGAATTATGAAATTTATTAAAGTTTCCCCCCATATGCAAAGAATATATCTCTCTCTACTATATGTTTAAACACTTTTGTAATGTCATTGCCCTTCAGTATATAAGTACTTGGGCATTTGAACTGTGCAAAGTTTGAATTACTGCATCCAAAAAATTAAATTTTCAAATTTAAGTTCCTTATAAAGTATTTAAGTTCACTAATAGTCATTGCCACGTCGGTAACAATTGGCCACGGTGGTGCAGCGGTTAGTATTGTCACTTCACAGCAAGAGGCTCTGCGGTTTGATTCTTCGCCCTAGTGCCTTCTGTGTGGAATCTGCATGTCCTCCCTGTCATTGACTGAAAGTTAAAAGACATGCAGGTAGGTGCTTGAGTGTGTGTGTGTGCCTTCTCTGAAGGTTGGTTGCTGGGATGGGAGCTCGACACCATAAAATTTCACTGCCAATCATAAGCAGACCAGTGATCCGCTGTAGAGACCCCTAACCGGGAAAAGCCAAAATACTGTTTAATAGTCATTGCCATATCAGCATAACATGCTGGAATAAAAGTTAGGCTGAACACGGATGCTTTATATAAACATATTCTAGAACATGGTGATAGCCATATGGTTAAATTTGCCATACTGGAAGTATGCATAGCAGAAATATGAGGTGGTGATTTATTTATTTATTTATTTTACATTTGCTGACCGGGAAAGTCTGACTGAGCTAAAATTAGCCCTTTTTGAGTGGAGGCCTAGGGAGAAAAGCTCCAAAAATATTATACAATTGGAATTTAAAAAATTGCAGATGCAAATATACAAACAAAAAAAAATTACAAAAGCATATTCTGAGGAGCTAATATGTGGTATAAACAACATTAGATAATTATTATGTATTTACATATCATAACAGTTAGTATGCTAGAAATATAAGAAGAGATTTAAACATAAAGCCATAAGGAAATAGTTAAATATAAAACATATTTGTTTTCGAGTAGGAGTTTAGAGGAGGTATTTAGTAAAGAGAAGAGCTAGAATACAGGATAATACATTTTAGTTAAATGGAGGTGATAGGCAAGATGGAAGATAGGGAAGTGGAAAAAGGTGGAGAGTATAGGATGATGGTTTGGAAAAGTGTTTAACTGATAGGTAGATGTGGGAATGGGGAACTGTTTTATGTTGGGTGTAAACACAGGCAGGACCAGAGAGTTTTTAAGTGTTCCTTAGCAGCAGCTTTGAACTGTTTTGTTTGATTTAGTACTCTAATATGGAGAGGAAATTTGTTCCAGGCAATGGTAGGATGATAGTTGTATTCATTGCATCCCATATCAGTCCTAGGTTTATAGATAAGTAGTAGGTCTTGATCTGAGCTTCAAAGTGATCTTATTGGACAATAATGGGATATGTAGGAGGATAAGTTAGGGCAGTAGTTAGGCTGGTATAATATAGAGTGAATCATTTGGAGCTGAGAAAGAAGAAGCAGGTTAGGAAGTTCCAGCCAGTTTAGTTGCTGAAATGAGACCAATGCTGGCTGTTGACTTCAAATTAAAGGGGGGGGCTGCAGGAGACAGCTGAATGGGTGGGGCCAATGGGAGAGGGTGTGGTCAGCTAAAACGGGGTGGGGCTATGCTTAAAACCACAACAATTGAAACTTTAATTAAATACGCTGCCCTGGGTGCCAAACCATCATTACGAGAGTCCAAGCAAGACAAAATGAAGTGTAGAAGAAAAAATATTTAAATGCATTGGCTACATGACAACTTACTTAATATCTACATGGAAACACAAAGGTTGTGAGGCATGAAAAAATAAATTGCTAAATTGCTTTTTATATAAATTACTGGCATGCCAGTCAAAAGCAGTTACAATTATAATTTATATTCAGCTTTATAAAATTACCAAGTAACATGCTGAACGTAGCAATCTCTCTGATACCCCCACTTGTAAAAATGTTTCTTATCCAAAAAAGACCTGCTGCCTGACAACAACTATCTACTTGTTTCATAGGGAAGACATGATCAAAGTAAAAAATGAACAGCAAACAAGAAACAAGCTGAAGATAAATTGCTTAAAGGATTACTGCACAAGTTATGGACCACACATGATAGATTGGCATTCTGTTTAGTTTATGGGTAAAGCCTACAAAGATGACTACATGTCTCCAACAAATGTAATGAGCCTCTGGAAATACTGTAATCCTGTCCTTTGTTACAAATACTGTCATATGTATTTCAATACCTAAGGCTTATAAGTTATCCAGTTATGTAAATATTCTCTGCATGGAAGCAACAAAAAGGCTTTCAATGTTGTCAATTCTTTAACAGTATACTTATTAAAGCTTACTTACATCTTAATCTCCGACAAGCTTACTTGATGGTCATTAAAGCATTGCTACTTAAACACAGAGCAACAGCATGCATTTTCTGAATAATAAGAAGCCTAAATCAACACTATAAAAATATGACAGAAAACCAGAACATTCTGAAAAATCAAGGACAGATGAAAAGCCATGGTTATTCGTACTCGTGGTCTACCTTGAATGGGGAATACTCTGCACACTTACATTGCATAACTTTTCCTTGCCTTGCTTGGACACATCCAAAGCCACTACAGTGGGGAGTGGGGTGCAACAAGTATGTCACAATTTGAAATGTCTCTGGCTGATGGTGATGGCTCATACCTCTCAACCTCAGAGCAAGAAATCTGGACAAAGCCATACACAGAAGTGGGACACAGGCCCAAAAATAAGAACAATTTTAAAATATTGCTCTTATAAACTTAGAAAGATAATAGACTAGTAGTAGGTCTTGCATTAGTATGGATTTTCTGAAGGGTATGAAATCTGAAACTCAAATGTCTGCCATTATTTTCTAACTTCAATCTTTAATGATTTGCCAGTAATTTGCCAGAAAACCACACTTTTATGAAAAACGGACAAAAAATATGATGCAAAAATATAAAATTGCCACACAATACAGCTGGGAACCTGTCAAAGAAGGGACACCTTTTTAATGTTAGTACTGTTAACTTGAGCAGCTGACAAAATAAGAACATCTACATGCATTTCTGAAATAAAAATAATCTATAACTCTGATCATTACAGTTATTTATAAAATTGTAAACCCTCCACGCTTTCTTCCAAAATTGCCATTTTGCAGAGGGATTATTAGGGGGAGAGCAACATTTTGAGCCAAAATTGGGGACAGTTGAGAGGTTTGGATATCCCTAATTCTGTAAAACGATTTATTTGCACGTACCTCTCAACCTCTTAATGCAGGAAATCTGGACAAGGCCAAATATATTGGGGGGACATACATCATCATCATCATCATCATCATCTTCTTTCGGCTGTTCCCGTTAGGGGTCGCCACAGTGGATCATCTGTTTCCATTTCTTCCTGTCCTCTACATCATGCTCTTTCACACCAACTGCCTGCATGTCCTCTCTCACCACATCCATAAACCTCATCTTAGGCCTTCCTCTTTTCCTCTTACCTGGCAGCTCCATCCTTAGCATCCTTTTCCCAATATACCCAGCATCCCTCCTCAGCACATGTCCAAACCAACACAATCTCGCCTCTCTTGCTTTGTCTCCAAACTGTCCAACCTGAGCTGACCCTCTAATATACTGATTCCTAATCCTGTCCATCCTAGTCACAGCCAGTGCAAATCTTAACATTTTAACTCTGCCACATCCAACTCTGACTCCTGCCTTTTCGACAGTGCTACCATTTCCAACCCATATAACATAGCTGTACAACAATGGCCAATGAAGTAAAGTTCTCCTGGAGAATAGGTAGTGTGGTTAAATGATATAAAACTTAAAAGTGCATCATATATAGCAAAAAACTTGCATGCATTTCCAGTACTTAAATTAAATGCACTTAAAAGATATTCACGCTGTGAATGCAGTTATACCATAGCGAAATGATGGCTCTAAAATATCCATTCTTATGATGGCTTCAAAGTATCCAATCTTTTTGGTCTGATATACAAAGTATTCACACTGAAGATGTAGTAGCTGCTATGTGACTGTGATGAACTGTGATAACAGCATAACCAGTCTAACAGATCAAATGAAAGCTTCTAGTTTTAATGGCAGTTAAAATCCTTTTATTGTAGGAAAAGTTAAAATCTTCATGTCAGGTTAAGATCTTGATGTAGAATAAAACAGTCCCTATGTATTACAAATGATAAGCGCTTTCGGTATCTTCTTCAGATCGTAGAGTTTGGGACTGGAAGTTCCTTTTTATAGTGCTTGTTCCTTTACTGTTGAGACAATCATTCAATCATCACACTGTCAATCAGCTGTTTAAATGCACCAATCCTCTTTCCTCTCAGCTGGGGGTGTTCCATTTCCTATACCTTTTGCTTTTGAGGGGTGTGACCAGCCATGAATTATTAAGCCAGACACACCTCCATGTTAGCTGATAGTTGGTTTTCCAGCTTTTAGTATAGGTTTCAGTGGAATGATGTTATTCAAGCCTGGCTCAATATCAGCACGGAAGTTCACAATCCACTTACTCTCCCTGCATTCAGTAATATTTTCAATGTTGCCTTTCCTTATTCCACTATATACATTCTCTACCACCTTATAAGTGAAAGAATGACCGACATTTCTTTCAGCATGCGTTGCTAAAGCATTATGTGGATCTTTATTGGTAATGTCTCTTTGATGTCTCAAAATGCGATTTTTACACATCTGATTGGTTTTTCCTACATAGAATGCAGGGCATAGTTTACAGGTAGCCATGTGCACCACATTGGGGGTTATACAAATGGCTTTGACATTAAAGGTGTATTTCTTCTTTGTCCTTGGATGTTCAAATTCATTATTACAGTCAATCAGTGGGCATGCTGTGCAGTGGCCACATTTGAATGTGCCTTTATGTCCAACGATTTTATGTTTGCTAAACCCATCCTTTGTGCAAAGTAACCTCTTTAAATTTTTCTTATTCTTGTAGCCAAAGCATGGTGTTTTACCTACAATGTTTTTTAGCTTGGCATCCTGGGTGAGGATTGGCCAAAACTGCCTTATTATGGATTTAACTTGTGTGTTGTATGTGCTGTAAGTTAACATCACTCTGGTGGTTCTGTCTTCTGTCTTGTTTATCTTTGGGATAACTTCTTGAACATTCACATCTTTTTCATTATAGCATCTCTTTATTAGGTTTTGTTGTAGAAACAAAATTTCCTTTTCTCTTGTCTCATCTTTGCTACATCTTTTACGTATTCTTTGTGTTTCATTTCGCATAATATTTTTTGTGACATGTTTAGGATGCATGCTGCTTTTCAACAAGTAATGATTTTTCCATGTATTTTTTCGGTGTAATTCGGTTTCAAACATGTTTTCATTAAGAATAACATTCACATCCAAAAATGCAACTTGATTATGAGAGTGTTCTGCTGTAAAGCTTAAGAATGTAGTAGTCCTATTTAGATATTGATGGAATGATTCAAATTGTGGTACGGTTCCTTCCCATAAAATAAAAAGATTATCCACAAATCGACCATAAAATTTGATGCATTCATACCATGGATTATTTGAGTTCAATATACACTCCAATTCCCAGTCTACAAGCACAAGATTTGAGTAGCTGTTCGCACAAGGGGTGCCCATGGCCACCACCCATTTTTGCCAATAGATTGATGTACCATACACAAAATAATTATTTTCCAGTATTAAATCTAATAAAGCACAAATCCTACTGGTTTCATTAACAGTTTTTTTGTGGCTTAAGATCTTTCTTACAGCTTCTACGCCTGCTTTGTTGGGAATGGAAGTGAATAAACTATTCACATCCAAGGTGGTCACAAGTAGGTGGTCATAGTCCGTAATGTTATTCATGATTTGATTTATCTTTCTGAAGAAGTCATCAGTATCCTGCAGAACTGTATCAAAATATTTTAAAATAGTTCTCAATTATTTCTCCACAAATAGTGACATTGTTTCTGTCACCCACCCTTGTCCTGCTACTATAGGCCATAGTGGAGGGTTATGAAGGTCCTTATTAATCTTAGGAAGTCCATTAATATTCAGAACAGTAGGTTTTGTGATGTTCAAAAAATTGTAAAGGTCCAGATCCACTTGGCCTTCAGTCAACATATCCTGAAGTAAGGAAGACACTTTTTGTATAGTTCGATTTAACTGGATTGGTGTAACTCTATGGTATGTCTTTTCATCTTGTAACATGGTGGTCATTTTCTTCTTATACCAATTAGTGTCCATAACCACTATAGTACCTCCTTTGTCTGCTGGTTTGATTACCACATTCTCATTTTGTTGTAAGTTGCATAGGGCTTGTCTTTCTTCATACATAATGTTTCTATAATGTTTAGTATGCATGTCCATTCTTAATTTCTCCACTGCATTATTACACAGCCACATGAATAGTTCCACAGCAGGATGGGCTACAGGTACAAATGTATTTGGTTTCCTTAAGGTTCTAACTTGTTCTGTGTTTGTGCCATAAATATTTCTTAATGTCACATTATGTCCAAAATGCTTTATGTCTATTACAAATTCATTCAGATCGGATCTTAAAGAGGGTATGAAAGTTAGCCCCTTCTGTAAAACAGAAGTTTCTGCTTGGGTCAATTCATATTGAGAAATATTCACCACTATAGAACTGTTTAATTCAGTATTTTCTTTCTTTTTCTGTCTTGACTATGAGTTTGTGGGTTCTTGTAACTGGTTTGATTCAGAAAAAACGGAAGTTGTGGGGTGATGGGGAGAAATGTACTCCCTTTCTTAGGAATGGTTCCTGTTTCTGAGGATGTTTCAACAATCCTATCTGCCATAGTGGCTACAGGTGTCCCTGTAATATTGGTAGATGTATTCAATGTGCCAGATGTTTGCTCCTCAGTCCCAATATGGTTTCTAGGCACAGATGTGTCATTCCTAATGGATGCAAGATGTCTGGTGCTAGGGTTAAAGTGATTTGTAGTAGACCTTATTTCCTCCCTGGGCCATTCAAAGAGCCACCCTAGTTTGAAATCATTAATGTCTCTATTTAGTTTTTTTATTTTCTGATCTTTTATTTTTGATTCATACACATTAAGATTGAATTGTAATGTTTCTAATTTGTTGGTGTGATAAGTATTCAAATTCATTTTCTCTAGTTCTACTTGTTTTTCTTTGATTTGAAGAGTGAGATTGTCTTCCTCTGGTCTAAAATAATCCATGATTAGCTTCATGTATCAGAAGCTGGTCTCTAAATTTATTACTTGCCATTTAGCTAGGAGTTCAGGATGTTGATTCCCATATCTTGGCATGCATTTCACCCGCATTCCTCTAGGTATGACCTAATAGTGTAAACAAGCTTCCAAATGAAAACGTTGCCAAGTTAATCTTTTTAGTTTATATGCTACAAGTTCTACTTCTTGTAAAATATAATCAAAGTTGCTGTGATTAGGGATATCTTGAATGTCTGATGATTCAATGCCATCAAATTGCATATGTAATAATGGATTTGCTTGTTTATCTGTTTGTTCAGCATTATTATGCCATAGGAAATCAATGTTTAAGCCTTGGTTTTTATTTGCAGTGGTAGCAACGTTGGCCATGTGCAAAGGAGAGGTATAAGAAATATACAAAAAAGGAAAGGGTACCTCCTAATGCTAAAGTACAGCTATCAGTAACAAGTAAAAACAAAATTCAAAATGAAATGCTGTACAACACAATGGCCAATGAAGTAAAGTTCTCTTGGAGTATAGGTAGTGTGGTTAAATGATATAAAACTTAAAAGTGCAACATATATAGCAAAAAACTTGCATACATTTCCAGTACTTAAATTAAATGCACTTTCAAGATATTCACTCTGTGAATGCAGTTATACCATAGCGAAATGATGGCTCCAAAGTATCCAGTCTTATGATGGCTTCAAAGTGTCCAATCTTTTTGGTCTGATATACAAAGTATTCACACTGAATATGTAGTAGCTGCTATGTGACTGTGATGAACTGTGATAACAGCTTAACCAGTCTAACAGATCAAATGAAAGCTTCTAGTTTTAATGGCAGTTAAAATCATTTTATTGTAGGAAAAGTTAAAATCTTCATGTCAGGTTAAAATCTTGATGTAGAATAAAACAGTCCCTATGTATTCCAAATGATAAGCACTTTCGGTATCTTCTTCAGATCGTAGAGTTTGGGACTGGAAGTTCCTTTTTATAGTGTTTGCTTCCTTTACTGTTGAGACAATCATTCAATCATCACACTGTCAATCAGCTGTTTAAATGCACCAATCCTCTTTCCTCTCAGCTGGGGGTGTTCCATTTCCTATACCTTTTGCTTTTGAGGGGTGTGACCAGTCATGAATTATTAATCTACACACACCTCCATGTTAGCTGATAGTTGGTCTTCTAGCTTTTAGTATAGGTTTCAGTGGAATGATGTTATTCAAGCCTGTCTCAATATCAGCATGGAGGTTCACAATCCACTTACTCTCCCTGCATTCAGTAATATTTTCAATGTCGCCTTTCCTTATTCCACTATATACATTCTCTATCACCTTATAAGTGAAAGAATGACCGGCATTTCTTTCAGCATGCGTTGCTAAAGCATTATGTGGATCTTTATTGGTAATGTCTCTTTGATGTCTCAAAATGCGATTTTTAAACATCTGATTGTTTTTTCCTACATAGAATGCAGGGCATAGTTTTCAGGTAGCCATGTACACCACATTGGGGGTTATACAAGTGGCTTTGACATTAAAGGTGCATTTCTTCTCTGTCCTTGGATGTTCAAATTCATTATTACAGTCAATCAGTGGGCATACTGTGCAGTGGCCATACTTAAATGTGCCTTTATGTCCAACGATTATATGTTTGCTAAACCCATCCTTTTGTGCAAAGTAACCTCTTTAAATTTTTCTTATTCTTGTAGCCAAAGCATGGTGTTTCACCTACAATGTCTTTTAGCTTGGCATCCTGGGTGAGGATTGGCCAAAACTGCCTTATTATGGATTTAACTTGTGTGTTGTCTGTGCTGTAAGTTAACATCACTCTGGTGGTTCTGTCTTCTGTCTTGTTTTTCTTTGGGATAACTTCTTGAACATTCACATCTTTTTCATTATAGCCTCTCTTTATTAAGTTTTGTTGTAAGAACAAAATTTCCTTTTCTCTTGTCTCATCTTTGCTACATCTTGTTTCTACAACCTAATAAAGGTTCCTAATAAATCATTCCACAAGTATTGCACAACAGTTCATTACAGATGCCTTCATACATTTATTGGTATACATTTGAGTTTTTCCTGACCAACAGTTAATGTAATGCAGGTGTTGCAATACAACTGTAATTCCACAGTTATTGTGATAGAAACTTTATTTCATTTACTTAATCATGGTTAACGCTTTAGTCTTTCCTGGTTATTGTAGTACATTTGGCAGTAGTCACCTATTGCAGTCCAGTTCTATAACCACATTCATTACAATACAATCAAAACTTTTTTTTATCTAATGGCAGTTAATGCTTTACTCTTTCTTGCTTATATGACTAGAGATTGGAAGATACATCCTACTTACCACACTCATAGTGCAACCTGGCCAGGTGCCCTGCATGCACCTCGACATTGCGAGCTGTCAACTCTGCAGCTGTTGGGCGACAGGCACACCATTATGCATACCAGTTTAGCAGACATTCAAGGGTAAATATTGGTGAAATACAGGTAAACATACTTACACACTTGTGGGACACTGCCTGCCCAGAATTGTTGAACCCAGGCATCCAAGAGAGCCCCCTTCCTTGTTTTCAGGTTGTCATGGTGGTGACGACACTGCTCACCTTTGCGGGCATACCAGTTGCACTGGTGAGGTCTCTTGACAGCCGGTCCCAGGTCTCTGCTTTGTATTCCGAGCCCCAGTAACCACCCTGCATGAGCCAATCTTCATGGCTTTTAACTAGGAGTCTGACCATAACACTGGAATCCTTAATGCTCCACCGCTGTGCCTGAAAGTGTGTACCCTCTCCAACACCAGCCATAGTATCCTCACAGGTTGAACTCCAATGGATTCTGCAGTATTCCCACTTATTGTGCTTAATATACCCTGTTTTCCCACACTTTAATGCCACTGGGCAATTTTACAAATGTGGCACACTGCTTAGCACCACTCAAACCAGCTAAGCAGTGCCGCACAGTGCCAAGCAGTGCTTGTCATGGCTTAACAGGGCTTAGCGGAGCTTAACTGAGCAAGCAAATCAGGATTTAAAAGTTATTGGCATAATTTGTATTTGGAAAATAAATGGCTCATAACCCTTCTGTGTACTCAAATACTGCACATAAGGCTGTTACTCTAACCATTTGGCTATGTGGATGTGTAGAATGGTAATATACTTTTACATATATCTCTCACCTACATTTAAGCCCTGCTGAGCACAGCACCATGCCTAGCAAACCTGCTCAGCTATGCTTACACTTTACCTTTGCATTCATAAGTAAATGTATCTGGTTTCTATTTTTGGATGTCTGGCATGTGTCATTTTCTGCACGCTTCTTCTTCTTCTCTTATTCTCTTTCGGCTGTTCCTGTTAGGTGTCACCACAGCAGATCATCTGTTTCCATTTCTTCCTGTCCTCTGCATCTTGCTCTGTCACACCAACCACCTGCATGTCCTCTCTCATCACATCCATAAACCTTATCTTAGGCCATCCTCTTTTCCTCTTTCCTGGCAACTCCATTCTTAGCATCCTTTTCCCAATATACCCAGAATCCCTCCTCAGCACATGTCCAAACCAATGCAATCTCGTCTCTCTGACTTTGTCTCCAAACTGTCCAACCTGAGCTGACCCTCTAATATACTGATTCCTAATCCTGTCCATCCTTGTCACACCCAGTGCAAATCTTAACATCTTTAACTCTGCCACTTCCAGCTCTGACTCCTGCCTTTTTGTCAATGCCACCATCTCCAACCCATACAACATATCTGGTCTCACTACCCTCTTGTAGACCTTCCCCTTCACTCTTACTAGTGCCCGTCAGTCACAAATTACTCCTGACACTCTTCTACACCCATTTCACCCTGCCTGTACTCTCTTCTTCACCTCTCTTCCACACTCACCATTACTCTGAACTGTTGATCCCAAGTACTTAAACTCATCCACCTTCACCAACTCTACTCCCTGCATCCTCACCATTCCTCTAGCCTCCCTCTCATTCACACACACATATTCTTTCTTAGTCCTGCTGACCTTCATTCCTCTCCTCTCTAGAGCATATCTCCACCTCTCCATGGTCTCCTCAACCTGGTCCCTACTCTCACTACAGATCACAATGTCATCTGCAAACATCATAGTCCATGGGGCCTCCTGTCTGATCTCATCTGTCAACCTGTCTATCACCATTGCAAATAAGAAATGTCTCAGAGCTGATCCTTGATGTAATCCCACCTCCACCTTAAACGCATCTGTCACTCCCACTGCAGACTTCACCACTGTCACACTACCCTTGTACTTATCCTGTACCACTCTTACATACTTCTCTGCCACTCCTGACTTCCTCATACAATACCACAACTCCTCTCTAGGCACCCTATCATATGCTTTCTCCAAGTGCACAAAGACACAATGCAACTCCTTCTGACCTTCTCTATATTTCTCCATCAACACTCTCAGAGCAAATATCGCATCTGTAGTGCTCCTTCCTGGCTTGAAACCATACTGCTGATCACTAATCATCACCTCCCTTCTTAACCTAGTTTCTACCACTATTTCCCATAACTTCAAGCTGTGAATGATCAGTTTTATCCCTCTGTAGGTACTACAGCTCTGCACATCACCCTTATTTTTGCTGCATGCTGCACAAACATAAAAAAAATAATTTAATACATATGGATACATTGATATACTGCACTTTGACAGTGCAGGGGGTGTGTTACTCATCTCCGGGCACAGTAACACACTCCCTACACTGATTCAATAACTGTGTTACACAGCTCTCCCTCAGTAATGCACCTTCATTAATATGCATGGCCTGCAACAGAGGGGGAACCACATACACGACCATGGTACTTTCCATGTAGGTTGTACACTATGCTTACATGAATTTTATAAAATCTGGGGGAAAGTATTTTTTGCACTTTGTAGGTTTTATCTTACATGATTATCTTTGTATTTTTGTAATGAAACTACCCTCATATATCAAGGATACTGGTGATTTTTTAAATAAAATTATGAAATGTTGTTGGACTGAAGATATCTATTGGGTAACTCTTGATGTTAAAAGTGTCTAGACAAATATTAAGCAGGTGCACGGAGTAGAGGCTCTAAACTATTTTTTGGTGATAGTCCAGTTTCCAATTATGTAATTGAGTTTTTATATTTTTGTCTTACTAATATATTTTTTTACTTTTAATAATTAATTTTGTCATCAAATTCAAGATATAGCTATGGGGACTCCTTTTGCTCCCATATATGCTAATTTAGTTATAGGACTGTTTGAGGTGAAGTATTTGTATCAACATACGTTTGTGTGCAAATATGTTATTAATTAATTTAGATACATAGATGGTTTAATATTTATTTGCAAAGGAGGTATTGGTGAAGTAGATGAGCTTGTTAATGATTTACAGAATAATAGATAGGATTTCAAATTTGATGATTTACTAGTAGGAAACCTGGTCTCTTTCCCAGACATACAACTGGAGGGGACAGGTAGTGGAGATATTAAAACTTCTATATATAGAAAATCTACAGATGGTGGCCAATATTTATATGGGAGTAGTTGTAACCCTCCACATTTGATTATATCATTATGTCCTTGGAGACTGTGTAGTGAATCTATTTTTTATGATGAAGTTGAAAGAACTATTGATATGTTTACTAGGTGAGACTGTGGAAAAGATTTGGTTATAGGCTCATAGGTCGTTACTGGGCTATTGACCCAAAGGGTCTTCATAAGCTTAGCCGTGTTTACCCAATATAATACTAGCAAAACCAAACATAAAGGCTCTTCCCTAAATTCAAGATCTTAGTTAGCAGTGACTGCCAATATCTAGGAGGGTCTTAGATGAAATCTCTGACAGGAATTTACAGTTTCCTATACAGACATACAGGCTACATTTAATGTATGATATGTGCTGGAGATTGAATTTTCATGGATAGAAACCTCTGAGGTCTCTCAAGTTGCTGCAGGTGCCTAGTAAGGTACATATCAAAAGGAGCATTGTACTAAATTACTGGCCTGATGGAGGTTCATAGGTTCATAGGTTCATACTAGGCTATCTGCCCTAGGGCATTTATAAGCCTAGCCAGAATGTGTTTGGCTTTCGCCACCCATTTTAAATTTATTTTGCTATACCCTTTTTCGAGGTTAGTATACTGTGCCTCTGTCTAACAGTGACACAGAAGTGATACCCGGGGTAAACCTACGATCTCCCATCCACTCATCAAGATTCCTCTTGAAGAGAGTCAATGAGGGACTCTGCCTAACCTGGACTGGGATTTTATTCCAGAGTGAAGGGAGATTCTGGGTTATGAATCTGTCCCTCCAGCATGTCCTATTTATTTCAATGCTGAGGTTCAAGTCTCTTGAGCGCGTAGATTGATGGGATTTGGATTTTCTGAGGTGCAGCATGTCCATTAATTCCGGGTTGGACATGGCTTTATACATCAGGTACAGATCGCCTCTGAACAGGCGGTATGCCACTGAGTAGAGCTGGAGTTTCTTTAACCGGGCAGCATATGGCATCTGTTTGAGCCCTTTGATCCTCTTGGTGAGGTACTTTTGGGGTCTTTCCAGTTGCTGCAGGTGTCTGGTAAGGTACATCCCAAAAGGGGCATTGTACTCAATTATGGGCCTGATGAGGGATGAGTAAAGAGGCACAATGACCTCCCCTGATCTAGATGTGAATCCCTTCATGATTAGGTGGGCTATATAAAATGTTTTTCTAACCACTTTGGCCACGTGGTTGTCAAATGAGAGATTGCTATCAACTTGGGTCCCCAGGTCCCTAATTACTTCTTCTGTACTTAATGGATTACCACCTATGTGGTAATTTGTGGGCACTTTGTTTTGCCAAAGGGATGACTATACACTTTTTGGCATTTAGCTTGAGGCCATGGCTCTGGCACCAGTTGTCTGTTTCTATGATGCCCTTTGGAGGATGCTTGTGTTGGCTGGAGAGTCGATTATGGCACCCAGTTTGCAGTCATCTGCGAACTTGGTCAGCCACAGTCCTTACGTGTTGGCCTGTACCTCCGAGAAATATATACCGAACAAGAGAGGTCCCAGGACTGAGCCTTGTGGGACACCACTTGTAACTGGTTTGGAGTCTGACATGGCTCCAGCAATTCTAACCATGTGGGTTCTGTCCTTGAGCCAGTTTGCAATCCATCTAGTGACATAGGGGTTTATATTTAAGCTGGTGAGCTTATCTATAATGCCCGAGTGGGGTATTGTATCGAAGGCTTTTGCAAGGTCCAGGTAGGCTGTGTGGACCACCTTTCCTCGTCAATGGCCTTGGTGACTGTTTCAAAGAAATCAACCAGGTTTAAGAGGCAGGATCTGCCCTTAACAAAGCCAAACTGGGTAGGATCCAGTGTTTGTAGGTCCCCAATATCTTTATTTATGAGGTCCATGATAATCCTTTCCATAGCTTTGCAGACCAAGCTAGTCAGGCTTATGGGGCGAGTTTCCAGGATCCGTTGAGGCACCACCTTTATGGAGAGGGACCACTGTTGCTGTACGCCACTCTTTGGGCACATATCCTGTAGTAAGGCTGAGATTGAACAGTAGTTTTATGTTTGGGTTTAGCTCTTCTTGGAGTTCATGTAGGACACAGCCCGGGACACCTTCTGGTCCCATTGATGCTGTGTTTTTTGTTTTGGAGGCGGCTCTTACCTGAGCAACTGAGATGTCAGGGGCAGCACTCTGCTGGGATAGATATTTGCCCTTTTGGTGGGAGAAGTTTGCGCTGAACCTGTCAGCTAGGATGTTGGCAATGTCTGTGGGTTCGGTGTATTTTTGTCATTTTGGACTAATTCTGAGCATATCTGGGAATTACCACCCAGGTTCCTAATATAACTAAAGAAAGCCTTGTGATTATCCTTAGTGTCCTGTGCAATTTTTCTCTTGAAGCTGGCCTTAGACAATTTTATGTGTGCCCGTAGTTTTTTGCTAATACTGATCAGTGATGCCTTCCTTTTTGGGATTTTGCTCTATCATTTAGTAGCTTCCTCCTTCTATTGTATAGTTTGTTTATGGCTGGGGTCCACCAGACAGGACATCTGCCTTTGGAGGATTGGGTCTTGGTTTTATTTGGGATCGCATGATCCATGCATTCCTGAAGGTGTTCATAGAATGCGTTTATAAAGGATTCTGCTGTCTGGGCCATATTTTCCACAGGCCCGGGGGCTTTGAAGGATTCCACCTCCGTTTTGAGTAGTGTGAAATTTGCTTTAGAGAAGTTTTTCACTGTGGATTTCTGGGCAGGGGTTGGGGTCGGGATGTGAATATCTAGTGACGTTAGCTTATGGTCTGATCTTACCAGTGAGGGATACACTTCTGGTCTGGAGCATAGAGTCCCCATGTTGGTGATGATCAGGTCCAGTATGTTTTCCCTCTTGTGGGAGTGATAACAAGTTGTTCCATAGCATTTGAGTTTATAAATTCTAGGAACCTTTGGGCTAGGGTGTTGGAGCTAGAGTAATGCTCCCAGTCTATGTTTGGGTAGTTAAAGTCGCCCAATATAATGGTGTTTGGAGAGACCTTCATATTTTCCAGTGTTCTCAGGAAGGGCCGAGTGGGGTTCCTGGGTTTGGGAGGGTGGTCTGTAGCAGGCTATAAACTGGAAGGCAGTTCTACCCACTGTTAGTTGCACATGGATAGTCTCTGATGCTTCGTGCTTTGCCACCAACCTGGAGGTGTGGGTATCTTTGATGAATATCGATACTCCCCCTTCTTTTGTGGTTCAGTCCAAGTTTTGGGGCCGAAAAGCATGGTATGAGGTATAACGTGGTAGTGCTGGGGTGCTCTCGGGAGCCCTGAACCAGGTTTCTGTTACTGCACAGATATCGATGTTCTCCATGCTAAGGAGAGTTTTGAGTGCGTGCATCTTGAGGTTTAGACTTCTGGCGTTGAGTAGCATTACTCTTAGTTTCTTATCCCTTGTGATACCTATGGAGGTGGGTTTGTCTTTTGAGCCTTGCCTAAAAAAGGCACTATGGGGGTAACAAGAGCCTTTGCCAATATCCGAAAGCCCAGGGTTGACAGGTGCAAGCTGTCCCCTAGCGAAGCATCGTGGCTTGTCGAGCATATCATCCCAAGCTGACAGGCATTGGATCCCCTTTGAATGACACCAGTACTTAAGCCAATTGTTGAAATTGATCATCTTGTCTTCATATTGTGGCATCATTCTTGGTGAGGGTAAGATGCTACTCAAGGTCAGGGTCATACCGGCCTGGGCTACATGCTCAGAGAGCTCCGTTATGTCTCTTTTCATGTAGTCCAGGGAGGTACGTCTCAGGTCATTCACACCAGCATGGACAATGACTAAGTCATATTTGTACTTGCCTTGGAGTAACCTGAGTGCTTGTGTTATGTGGCGGATCCTAGCGCCTGACAGGCTGCTCACCGTGACCCACTCCTTGTTCAGCCTGGTGAGTGGGACATCAGTGTACCTGACGATAGAGTTACCTATTACAAGTGTATCAGGTGTGTTGTTTAGTCTTACGGGCTGTGACTGTTTGGCACACTGGCTTTGTAAGATATGTGTTGCACGTGTTTTGTTTTGGGGTAGCGGCTGCTTGGGTGTCTGCTTTGGAGGTCTCTGCTGCTTCGGCAGATCTTTATTTAGAGCCTCCGAGTATGTTTTTGTGTGATTATGTGTTTGGTTTGCTGTCATGGTAGGTCTATGTGAGACTGGAATTGTAGTGAGTGTGGTTTCCTTCTCCTCCTGACTGGTTATGCCAGTACTGAATTGAGAGAGCTTAGCCTACAGTTTGGCTATATGGTTGCATCTCTCATGTGTTGGAATTTGTTGGGAGGAGGAGAGGGTTGTCTGTGTACATGAGGCAGTTGTAACATTGCCTCAAGATTCCCAGATTCACCAGCTGGACCGGAGAGGAGATTGACAACTGACCTTTGGACATGCTAGAATAATATTGGGAATTCCTTAATAATTGAAAACCAGGGCCACTGGGGAGTGAGGGTGTAGTGCTTTTAATTTTTAGTGCTGACTTATAAAATTGCTTTAGTGAGCAAGTGCCAGGTAACTTAAGTGCAATGTGTTACAGGTAACTTAAATGCAAAAACGACAAACAGTAACTTTCTTTTAAGTGAAACAAGGAAATAAATACAGTAAGCAATGCAGATATCACTAGTGATCCACAGAAGCACTGAGAAGTCACAGATTAGGTGGAATTAGCATTCCAGGGAAATAACAAGCAAACAAACAAGCATATAAACAAAGCTAGATTCAGCAGGCCTGGATCTAGTCTATGCTACAGCAAACAAGGTGTACCAATTTCAGTAAGATACAGTTCAAATATTCAGGCACTATAAACCTTTAACCAGAAATTCCCAGCTCAGAAGGGCAGAGTCTAGCCTCTTCTCCCACAAGAGTGCAGACCACAAACCTTCTTAATGTAAAATAACTGGCCTGAAGCCCAAGTGCTTAAACCAGAACTAATACACTTTAAGAATAACAGACACTGGGCTCTCAATCAGCAGTTCCTAACTTAGAAGGATGAAAGCTACCTGTCCTGCCACCACAGTGCATGCCACAACCCTTCCTAATGTAAAACAACTGGTCTGAAGTCCAAGTGCTTAATCCAAAAGACTTAGAATGATTGCTACACTTTAATCAAGTTACTACCTAGCAGTAATAAATACAATTGAATACTTTAGAGAATGCCTGGATTAGTGCTCAAGTTGCACAAACAAAGCTAGATCCAGCAGGCCCGAATCCAGTCTATGCCACAGCAAACAAGGCGCACCAACTTCAGTAAGAAGCAGTTCAGATATGCATGCAGCTCAGAAGGGCAGAGTCCAGCCTCTCCTCCCACAAGAGTGCAGACCACGAACCCTCTTAATGTAAAATAACTGGCCTGAAAGCCCACGTGCTTAAACCAGAATTAATACACTTTTAGAATAACAGACACTGAGCCCTCAATCAGCAGTTCCCAACCTAGAAGGATGTAAGCTACCTGTTCTGCCACTACAGTGCAGACCACAAACCCTCTCAGTGCAAAACATCTGATCTGAAGCCCAAAGGTCAAGCACGGGGGGTTATGACTTCTTTTTCTCTTGAGACAATGCCTTTGCTAATGAGGTGTGTGATGTAGAATGCTGTCCTTACCATAGTAGACACATGGTGGTCAAAATTTAAGTTACAGTCAACTTGAATTCCCAAGTCGTTCACTACTGAGTTGTTACTTAGGGTATTATTATTTATATGATAGTCTGCAGGGATATTGTTTTTACCAAAGGGGTTGATAATGCATTTTTTTGCATTGAGTTTGAGTCCATGGCTTTGGCACCAATCATTGGTCTGTGTAAGTCCCTCTTGGAGTGGGTATTCAATGATTGTACCTAATTTACAGTTGTCAGCAAATTTAGTCAGCCACAGCCCCACTATTATGGCCTGAACTTTTGAGAAGTATATTCCAAACACTAGGGGGCCCAGCACTGACACCTGTGGAGCCCCACTGATGACAAGTCTGTTGGTTGAAATAACATCCTCAACTTTAACTGAGATCTGTCAGTGAGACAGTTAGCAGCCCATCTGATGACATAAGGGTTGATATTCAACTGGGAGAGTTTATCAATGATGCCCAAATGTGGGATTCTGTTGAAGGCCTTGGCTAAGTCAAGGTAGGCTGTATGCACAGATTTGCCTTTGTCTATGGCTCTGGTGATGTTTTGGAAGAAGTCCACCAGATTTACCAGACATGACCTGCTTTTGACAAAATCAAACCATGTTGGATCACTGATTTGAAGATCAGCTATATACTTATTTATAAGGTCCATGATGATTTCTTCCATGGCCTTACAGAAAAGGCTGGTAAAGCGTAAGTGTCTTTAGCTCCCAGGGTCTGTTGCTGTCCTCCCTTTATGAAGGATGATGATGTTTGCTGTTTTCCATTCAGCAGGGAAAAAACAGTACTCAGGTTGTGGTCGAAGAGAGTATCTAATGAAGTTGCTAACTCACACTTTAAACCATTTAAAATGCAACCTGGGATGCCAGCCAGTCCTGCAGAGGCTGTGTTTTTGGCCTTGTAAAGAGCATTAATACTTGCTCTTTGGAGATGCAAGGTGGGGGAGATTGGAGGGAATACTTTGTGGAATGTTTGCAGGGGACAGGGGGCTGAAATTTTAGCAAAACTCGTCAGCTAATAGGCTAGCTATTTTTGCAGGAGCTGTGCATGTGTGGTGCCATCCACAACTAGTTCAGCACACGTTGAGTCCTACCTTTTAACGTTATGGATATAGCTGAAGAATGCCTTGTGGTTATCCTTAACTATGGTTGCTAAATATTTTTTGAAGTTACTCTTAGAAGATTTTACAAGCTGTCTTATTTGATTGTTCAAGCAGTCGAGGGTGTTCTTCCAGTGCTGGGGCCTCTCTTTTTTTATTCTTAGACAACATATTCTTATTCTTGTTGTATAAGTTATTAATGCTAGATGTCTTCCAGGAAGGCTTGCTTTTTTTCTTGAGGATCTTGTTTTGATCTTATCAGGTATAGCCGTGTCACCGCATTTGTATAAGTGTTTGTACAGAGCATTTGTGTATATATTGCTATAATTGCCAATGCCAACTGTGGGAAAAGGAGCTTGGAAGTTATTTATGCCATCCCTTAGGAGGATATAATTAGCTTTGGTGAATTTTTTTTAGCCTGATTTCACCTAGGAGAGGTTCAGGTGCTATAGCTACTTAAAATTTTACTGATTTGTGATCATATTTAACCAGTGAGGATCTTATTCTTTTGATAGTGCAACAGTCACCCATGTTGGGGAGTACCAGGTTCATAGATTCATAGGTGTTTACTAGGCTAATGACCACAAGGTGTGTGCCAGCCTTTCCCAGGTGTGTGTGTGTTTGTGTGTGTGTGTGTGTGTATGTGTGTGTGTGTGTATGTGTGTGTCTGTGTGTTTAAATTAAACCTCAAAGTTAGCGTGTGTCAGCTACTTGGGCAGGGACATGAAGCACTTGTTGGACAGAGGGTGCTAGAGGTCTTGGTTAGGCCACTTAACTGAGACCTCAACCCTATAGCTGTGCCAGTGGTAACTCTTATTGGGGTTCTGGAGAAAGAGTGAGACTCCAGCTCCACAACTGGCTGTGGTCTCTGTGTGCTCTTAAGGCAAATTGCATTTTACTGTGTGTGTGTGTGTACTTGTCATCCTCCCAGTGTGTATACCCCCCACTGTTGCCTGTAGTGAGGATTGAGGCTCCTTGATTACTGGGCCAGTGTTGGGGCATCACATACTAATTAGTGGGCAGTGGTGAGATATTCGCATCACATATTAATTGGTTTGCAGTGGTGTGGATATTGAATTCCTGTAGCCTGTAAACTGTGGTCACTAAAGGTGTTTGTACTCTTAGTCAGCCACACAGTGAACATTCAGAGCTTCATATCACAACTGATATATATATATATATATATATATATATATATATATATATATATATGTATGTATTTTTTTTTTTTTTTTTTTTAGCTTAGTCAGGGAGAGCAAGCAATGATGTTAGCAGTTAAGTATGGCAAGCTGACAAGGAGCTAGTTGGCTAAGATGTGCCAGGCTAAAGGACTGGTGCATGCCAACTTGACTAAGGCAGACATGGTTGTAGCCTTGGGCACAGCTGCACCACAGACCAGCAATCAAGAGGACAATCAGACTGGCCTTGGGGAGGTACAACTCTCAGAAAATGGACAGTTCAACTTTCCACAGAGGACTTAAAAATCCATCTGGAGTTAAAGAGACTTGAACTGGAGGCCAAACGTTTGGAAACAGAATCAGCAGAGAGACTGCAGCAGGAAACTAGAAGCAGCAGAGAGACTGGGACATCTGGAAGCTGAAGAGAATGAGAGGCAGAGGCAGCATGAAAAGAAGATACTGACTCTTCAGCAGGGTCATGGAAGTAATGGGGAAGGGAGTAACCTAACCCCATCAGCAACAAAGATCAGTAAATGTCTTCCACGATTTATAGAGGGGGTTAATTCTGATAGTTTCATACATATGTTTGAAAGGATGTGTAAACAGTATAATGTTGACCAAGGGCTCTGGGTACGGTTCATGACTCTCTTACCCCATGGTAAAGGTGTAACTGCTATTTCTAAATTGTCTGATACTGATTGCGTATATTATAATACTGTTAAAAATTGTCATTTAGAATGTTTTAAGTAAACACCTAAAGCTTATAGGAAAAAGTTTTGTGATCATAGACGCAAGGTAGATGAAAGTGTGTGTGAATATATTGCTGAACTAAGCACTTATTTTCATAGGTGGGTGAGTGGATGTCAAGTCACCACTTTTGAAGGGCTGACAGACCTTTTGGTGAGGGAACAAGCCCTTAGCACTTTGCATGAGCACATGAGAATATGGTTAAGCAGATAAGGAATGAAACACAGCAGGTGAGTTGGGGAAAAAGGGTGACCTATACCTAGAAAGCAGGGCATCACTGCACAGGAAAGGGATACCCAGTGCTGCTCATGGGTCTAAGGAAATCCATGGTGGGCAGCCTAGACTGCCCCAACAGAATCCGCCAATAGAAGGGGATGCCACTAGTCCAGGTACACATCCAGGACCGAGGGGTCAAATGTTTTCAATGCAACCAGTGGGGCCATGTAGCATATAGATGTCCATTGAGGCAAGGTGAGGAACAAAAGGTGGGAGAGCCAGCAGTGAGTTGTCTTGAGACAATAAGGGTACCAAACTACCACAAGAGGTTATATCCTATCTTACTAAATGAGAGGCCACTACTAAGACTGACACAGCCTCTGACCTAGCCATTGTGAAGCCTGCAATGGTTAAAGAGGAGCACTACTTGCTTGGGCAGTCTACTCCAGAGCTTTAGGAGAGACCCCCATTCCAAATACCTTTGGCTAGGGTTCACCTTGACTGGGAGGATGGAAAAAGAAGCCAGCTAGTAGGTGTGTTTGAGGATAACCCTGTAGATGTCCTGATAGAGAAGAATTTTCATAATGTAGTACCTTGTGTACATGCAGTGACACACAGTCTGGCTTGGAGACAAGCATGTGGGTCTGGAAGCCTGGGAAGGACCTAGACAGACTGCAAACTTGAAGCCATGATTGCTGTGGTGGTTACTTCAGGGATGGAGATACCCTGTAGCAGTGAGATTGAAGGTGAGCCACAGTTGTTTGTGGGTACTGATGTTCCCTTGAAAAACGTGACTGCAAGGGCAGAGGTGAATAGTAGTACCCAGGCTGACAGTGAGGCACTGCTGTCAGGGGATACCAGACTTTCTGTGGAAGGGGAGCTGGGAAGGGTTACAAAGAGACAGTTGAGACAGGCTCATCTCTCAGACCCAAAATTACAAGGCCTGAGGGGGTAGCCAGTGAGGCACCTGATTGTCAAGGAAAAATTAATCTGTATACTGTGACAAAGGGTTGCTGTGTAGACAGTGAACCTATGAAGGAGGGCTAGAGGGTGAGAGAATACAGCAGTTGGCAGTGCCCACAGCTTGCCAGCTGGCACTTCTAGCCATAGCCCATGATATTCCCTTTGCAGGTCATATGGTCTTAAAACATACAAAGAGACATATTATACAGAACTTTTATTGGCCTTGGATTTCCAGACATATAACATGGTACTGCTGGACCTGTGAACAGTGCCAAAAGGTAGACAAGGCAGGAGACAAAGTGAAAGCTCCTTTGATGCCTTTGCCTGTGATTGAGGAGCCATTTCATAGAGTAGCTATGGATATTGTGGAACTTCTGAGTACACCAAGTTTCACTGGGAAAAAGTATATCCTAGTGTTAGTAGATTATTTTACCAGATACCCTGAGGCAGTGGCTTAGTCCTCCATCAAGGCAGAAAAAGTGGCAAATGCTTTGTCAGAGATTTTCAGCAGGGTAGGTTTCCAAAAAGAAATACTGCTGACAGAGGTGTCAGTTTTATGTTAGACCTTCTGGCTTGTCTGTGGAAGCATTGTGGGGTGAAGCACCTAAAGGTTACCCCCTACCATTCTCAGACTAATTGTCTTGTTGACAGATTAAAGTCTACACTAAAGTCCATATTATGGGTATCTGCAGAGCAGTTTAAGAGGGAGTGGGACAAATATTTGCCCCATCTGTTGCTTGCTTACAGGGAGGTGCCCCAGGAATCCACAGGTGTTTTACCCTTTAAGTTGCTCTATGAGCATAGGGTGAAGGGAACTTTAGATTTGATTCTAGATGAGTGGTAGGGTGAGTGTGAATCCTACAAGAAGTCTGTTGTGGCATATGTCCTAAACCTCATGGCAAGGCTTAGGGCACTCATGGGCTTGGCACAGGAGAACCTGCAGAAGCCCAACAGCACTAAAACATGTGGTATGACAGGAATGATTGAGCTAGAGAGTATGGTGTGGGTCTGCAGGTAATGGTTCTCATTCCTTTCAGACACAAGCTGCAGGCAGCTTGGGAAGGACCCTTTAAAGTGATAAGGAAGATCAGTGATGTTAACTACATGGTAGAACTGGTAGGAAGGAGGCAGGGGTGCAAAGTTTACCATATTAACATGATGAAACCTTACCATGACAGGGAGGCTCTTGAGCTAAGAATTTGCTGTAGGAGTCAGGAAGAGTCTGAGTGGGATCCATGGCTACAGGGAGACAACCAGAAAAATCCTAAATTATTATGGTGTAGCCTAGGGTTGCGGGCATATGATGGGACAGTGGATCACTGTATTGGGGTCAGCAATGCCAAGGCAGCTGTAATCTCAAGACATGGTATGGGGTAGTGTATTCCCAGATAGTCACCCCTCTCAAGCAATGTTTCCCAAGGGTCAATTGAATATCTAGCTTGAGGCTTTGGCGGGGGGGGGGGGGGTATCACAGAAGGAAATACTGCCAGCCCAGCTATCTGGAATTTTGTAAATAATTAAATGTCATTTGAGAAGATTAATATGATTTATATAGAAGTGTGACAGAAGAAGATACTGCCAGCAGAGCTATCTGGAATATTGTAAATAGTTGTATGTCATTTGTTAAGATCAGCAGGATGCAATTGTTTGTGTTACCACTATATTAGAACTGCATGTCATATTGTATAGGCATGTGCTGAAGAAATATTTTATACACTATTGTAATTGATTAGATGTATGTATTTTAATAGGAGATTAACTTGCAAAACTTAAGAATAGTTGAGATTGAAGTACTTTATTGCTGGGCTATAAACAAGAGATGTTATCTTTCAGTTTCAGTTAACATGAGACAGGATGTCTACACTAAGGGACTCTCTGTGTTGCCTTGCAAGAGACATAATTACTAGTCTTGAAATGTAGTAGTGTTATATTGTTTTATGACTTTCAGGATCTGCAAACATCTGAAGGCTATGTATTCTCACAAGGAGATGTTAAATGCTAGCAGTTTCTGCAATGGTTGTTTTTGAGTCAGGGAACTGAATTCAGGTGACAAAAAGTGATGTCATGCTGCAAGTATCCCAACAGTAATACCTGGTATTAATTTAAGAACTCTCTGAGAGAGAGACTGTGCATTTTATATTTTGCCTTTGACCTGGAAACATCTACTCACAACATCTGCACTTGCCGTGCTGTAAGTAAGTTAACCAGGGTACCGTAATTTCTTTTAGATTCAGTAAGGAATATAGTAAAGGTTAGTTTAGATGTGTTCTGCATTTATTTGAGACTGTCTTCCAATATTGTTTTAAATATTTCCTGTGATTGTAAACTCTGAAGTTACTGTGATAATTTATTGAGTATTTTCCAGTTCTTTTATTATTTATTTTTAAATATATTTAACCCTTTCAATTATGGCTGGTCTGTCTAGAGATATTTAAGCTCTTAGATTATTTACATATATATTTGATGACACTGTGGGTGACTCTTAATAGTGTTGCTTTTGGTCAAGCTACCATTTGGATTAATAGTAACATTACACAGTAGGCTTGATCACCCTTAGCTAAAGGTCTTAAAGTACCTAATTTATAGTGGCTGTTGGCGGTGTGAACTACCTTATAGTCTGGACAGAAGGGGGTATAGCTAGTAAACCCATGCCAGCCTTCCCAGGTGTGTGTGTGTGTGTGTGTGTGTGTGTGTGTGTGTGTGTGTGTGTGTGTGTATAAATCAAACCTCAAAGTGTGTGCGTGTGTGTGTGTGTGTGTGTGTGTGTGTGTGTGTGTGTGTGTGTGTGTGTGTGTGTGTGTGTGTGTGTCTGTATGTGTGTCAGCTACATGGGCAGGAACATGAAGCACTGGTTAGACAAAGAGGGTGCTGGATGTCTTGGTTTGGCCACTCAGCTGAGATCTCAACCCTATAGCTGTGCCAGTGGGGAGTCTTATTGGGGATCTTGAGAAAGACGGAAAAAACAACCCCAGACTGACTGTGGTCTCTGTGTGCTCTTAAGGGAATTTGCACATTAATGTGTGTGTACTTATCATCCTCCCAGTGTGTACATCCCCCACTGCTGCCAGTAGTGAGGATTGAGAATCATTGATTACTGGGCCAGTGCTGGGGTGTCACACCCTTTATGGGTGTAAGCAGGGGCTTGGAAGATGAATCACTTACAAGCTAGGGCCTGGGAGGTGAACCATTTACAGGTTGCCTGTGTCCATTAGAGACTTAGCTGCGAAGCCAGGGATGAACTTTATGTTCCCCATCCAGTTGTCCACGTTGCACTTGAATTGGTTTAGGGATTGGGAGCTAAGATTTAGCTACCCTCATGGGCCATTTTAAACCTAGCCAACTTCCTAGAGGTGAGAATCCAACCTTGTATCTTTTGTCTGGGAATTAAGCACCTTAACCATTATACCAACCCTCAACCCATAAAAGATGTGGATACTTCCATATTAGAACCATTATCACCATCACCCATGCTAACTTCCCTAGTCCACTGAGCCACACAATCTGCCAAATGTTCTGACTAACATCCACACACACTAGCTTGGCAACAGTGAGAATAATACCACTACCAATTCATGTTTACAGAACATTGCATAACACACACATTCTACAAGCTGGCTGGAGTGAGATTTGAACTCATGTCTATCTAGCCTCATATGTTACATATTGTAGTACTTAACACATGCGCCACAACTCAAGTCTAAATACTGTAAAACCCCACCTTTTTCTAAGTCAGAGGTCAAGGATATTTGAGCCCTTTGTGGGTTTGCATACTATTTGTTCCAGGGCATTAGTGTTAACAAAGTTCAGGAACCTTTGTGTGAACATGTTTGTACTCATAAAAGTTTCTCAGTCAATGGAGGGATAGTTAAAATCACCCATGACTAGAGTGTTTGGTTGTAATGAGATTGACTTACGTAGGTCCAAATAAACAGAGTGGGTATCTTGGTTCATTGAAGGGGGCCTATAACTAATGGTGACTTGAAGGGGGGGGGGTCTTTCCCACAGTTAGTTGAACTTGGAGTAACTCTATGGAGTTTTCCTGTCTAACCAGTCTAGAGGTGTATATATCTTTGATGAAGATAGATACTCCTTCTCCTTTGGTTCTCACACATTTATTTTATGGTCTGAAAGTGTGGAAGGCATTGTAGCCTTGGAAGGCCAGGGTACTCTCTGTGGCCCTGAACCAAGTTTTGGTGACTGCACAAATATCAAAATCCTCTAGGGAGAGGAGTGCTTCCAGATAGTGCAGTTTCTGATTTAAACTCCTAGCGTTTAGCTCTATAACTTTTAATTTTTTTGTGAGTGATATTTTCATGTCAGAAATTTTGTTTTTGAGACGTTGCTCAAAAAAGACACTATGGGAGAGGTAGGTACCTTAGCCAGTAACTGAACTCCTAGAGGTGACAGGTGAAGACCATCTCTGGCAAAGCAGTGTGGTCTATCAGTCATGTCATCCCAGGCTGACAGGAACTGGATCCCTTTGGAATGACACCAGAAACTAAGCCAATTATTGATGTCAATCATTTTTTTGTTTATATTGGATATCATCCTAGATGAAGGTAGAATGCTTCTCAAGGATAGGGACATACCTGTCTGAGACACATATTCATAGAGCTCAATCATGTCTCTCTTCATATAGTCCAGTGAGGTACATCTCAAGTCATTCACACCCACATGAACTATGACAGATTCATAAAGTACTTGTTTTTGAGAGCCTTTAGTGCATGTGTGATCTGACGGATCTTGGCATCTGATAGACAGCTGATTGTAACCTTCTGTTTGTCCAGCCTGGTGAGTGGGACATTTGTGTGGCTCACAATGGAGTCACATATGACTAAATAATTTGGTCTATATATGTGCTTTGCCTTAGGGGCTTATTTGGTCAAACACTGCTGCTTGTGTTTTTATGTGTATTGAGTGCTGTAGGTGCTGTATTAAGTGCAGCGTGTTTATGTTTAGAACATCGCTGGTGTTTAGGTAGGCTTATGGTGAGTACCTCCACATGTGGTGCTTTATGTGTTGAGTGCATGGCTTGTGTAGGAGGTGTAGTATGTGAGCTGACAACCTGTTCAGTGTTACTGTTCTATGTGTGAGAGAGCAAAGATTCCAGATTCTTGGTGTGGATGCATCTCTCTCCAGTTGTACTTTGGTGATTTAGGAGTAGAGGGTTATCAGTGTACATGTGGCAGTTGCTACCCTAGCTCAGGATACCCATGTCAATCAGGCTGGTAGGAAAAATGGAGGGAAACTGGCCATCCATAATGCTAGGTTAAATTCTGTTTTCACAGTGGGGAGAGAAAATGGAGGGCTGTGGTATAACTGGATGCTCTAAACTGGGTCTATACTAATAGGGTGTTCTATAAAGGGTCTATACTAGTGAAAGTTCTCTAAAGAGTATGAGACTTTTGTAGATTTGATGTTTTTTGGGACTGTTTAAAGGGCAAAAACACAGCTAAGGTGGTTTCTGAGCAGCTAAGTGCAATTTAAGAACTTTTCGACTGGATCATGGGCGGCTAATGAGGAAAAATGTATTTACTGAAGTTCTTGCATCTATAACTGCAAATAGTTACCCCTACTGTGTGGCAGTGCATGATGGTGCATGGAGATGCACTACACATAGACAGGTAAATACAGCAGAGCAGTGGCTGGTCGCCTACCTCTGTGGAGCTATGTTAAAACAAGCACAAACTTGTGCAAATGCGGGGCTTATGTAGCAACAACAAGCAAACTGAATTAAACAATTTAAGCAATAAAAAAGCTCAAAACTGAGCCCTGTGCTAGCATTCTTCAACCAGATGAGTTCTAACTGCACTTTCCTACCATAAGGGTGCAGAAGCCCCTCTCCAGCAAAATATAGCCTGGTTTAGTGCTCAGTTTAACAAACAGGACCAGATTCAGCAGGTCTGAATCTAATCTATATTACAGAAGGCAAAAAGTTCAACAAATCAGCAAGAACAGTTTTAATAAAAATCATCAATATAGCAAAAATACAGTTTAAAAGTGCAAAATACAGTATAAAATTGTACTTATGGTTAGCAGAGTGCAGCAGATTCCTTGGACTGCACAGATGAATACAGCAGATAAGTGGCTTTTTGCCTAACTATGTGGAGCTGTGTTAAAACAGTTATGGAGTCACTTAGAATGTTTATGGAGGGAGATGATTATAAGTATGTACCTTCACAATTTAATAAAACTTTCAGAGCCACTAGAAATAGGTTAGTTGAAAATAGATTTAGGGAATATATCTATTTTGTAACAACTTATAATGTTTTCTCAGATAAAGTGATTAGTTTGCTGAAATATTATTGGCTCTTTTTGGTGAAGAATAAATAATTATTTATAATAATTATAACCTTATAATATAAAATGAATAACCTGTCACACAACTGTCTACCCAGTCTCTAATTTGTCTATCCTCCTACCTATATAATACTTCTATCTCTTCCCTTTACCCTTTCTTCTCTAATTTACTCTCTCTACTCAATGATATTTACATCCTATCTTCCCTCTATATACTCTGCATTTACACACTATGTAAACTTGAAGTTCATTCCACTGAACTACACTAGTACAAAATCTCAAATTGCACTTTTAACTAGGCTATTTTCCTCCTACACTGTCCTTGGATTACTAACGACTCGATCATAATTTGATTACTTATGACTCAATCTTAATTTTTAGTCTGCTGACAGTCTAGAGATATTTCTCCCTTAAGTAAATCATTGCTATATTTTGCTCAGTTACACTTACTTGTAAATTGCAAACTCAGATGTTGTGTTATTTACTCCAATCTTTGCTTGTCTTGCTCATAGCACCACCTTTTATGTATTCTTTCACTATAGCTACTATGTATTATTTATGTTAGATAACATGTTTTTATTGAATTCATTATCAAGACATGTATTGGAGCTTTTTTCCTTGGATCTCCACTGAAAATGGGCTTCTGGTTCAGCTGGACTAACCCTGTTAACAAACGTCAATAAATAAACAAAAATAAATAAATTTTGTCATTTAATTAATAATATACTTTAATATCTTACAAGAGGTGCTGTAATATAGGAGATATGTTAGCACATATTTGTTTTGTTCTTCCCACTTGTCAAATAGATATTTTTGGGGGTACATCAGAGTTGTGTACCTTCACATGTGGAAGGTGTTGTAACTGACAATGTAAATGTAGTTTGAGTTTTTGATAGGATTAATAATGACCCTTTTTAATTAATAAGTTTACCTGTAATACTGAGGGCATAATGTCCATGCAATTTATTTTATATCGGAGAGAGTAAGAGAGAGCCTTTAAATGTAGATTACAGGAATATACAAGAAATATAAATAAAACAGCAGATAGAAAGTGCAGTTGCCTTGCATTTTAAACCATACCATCAATGTAATGCTTTTTATTACTGTACAAGTTACTGTTTTGAAAAAAAGTGGGGGTTAAAATTGGGGAGGAAAGCTTATTCAAAGATGAATTATTGTTTAAAGAAACTGTATACATTTTAAAATACAATACTTCACCTAGGGGTTTAAATGTGGAGTGTAAGTCAAAGTAAATAATTTGAAGTAAGTAGCACAATGCACTTTAAGTGTTAATTGATTGCTATTTAAGTATAATTGTTTTATTGTTTTTAATTATTTATGTATAAAAGATGTGTGCTGACAATTTTTTTGCTACACCTTGAAGGCTTTTGCCAAGGCACTAGAGTGTTTAATACAGATTATTGAGGGTCTGTAGCCTTTGTTATTTTATTTCTAGTCTTCTGTTTTATGTTTTTTTTAATAATATAACAGATAGTTTATTTTAATCTATGCAGATGTGTGCATTATGTAAAAAACACAAAATGGTCTACATCAAAGAATTATGTAGTTTATATAATTTATTTTATGTTTATAGGTAGAGATATCACTTCTATAATTGTAAAGCAGCTCTACATTAATGAACACGTCTTATTTTCTTCACTGACCTGCTAGGCTGAAGTATCAGGAAAATCACAAGTGCTTTAATGAAGTTTAGCATCTTACTTACACATTTTGTATCCATCTTAAAAAGCAGAATATCAAAATCAAGACAAAGACAGCATGAAATTATCAGTACACAGACATTTAAACATATTATAGGTGTGAAGCAACGAATAGTGTTATTATCATATTCATGGAGATAAACTCACTGTCATCTGTTTTTCTTTTGTAGCAAATGTGTTCCTGAAATCAACAAATACATCAGTGTCTGTGGGGGATTCTTTTACTTTAAACTGCCAGACGAAATATAACGTTTCTGGTTATAGAGTTAGGTGGTTCTTGAATACCATTGAAATTATCAACAATCCTGATTCAAGAAATAGGACCATAACAGCAATACCTGCATCAGCAGGTAAGTAGCTTGAACTTTATTCTGAGGTTAAATAGAAAAAAATCCTATATTTCATTTCAAAAAAGAGAGAAAAAACTGCTGGCAGGTTTTACAATGAGATTTGAAATGATTCCAAACAAAATAATTATACGATGCATGAACTGCACTTCTTAGCTGAAATAAATTCTAGGTATCATACTGAAAAAGTTTGTCTTTATTACTTGATTGATATGTGCAGCAATCTTATAGTATTGTATAACAGAGAAAGACAGAAAGAGGAGACAAGTAAGACATGAAAGAAGGAGGACAAAAAGTAAGCAATTAACTTAATAGAAAGTGATTCTAATAACTAAATCACTGGATGCTTTAAGCCCTTGTCTTTGGCCTTTAATTCATGTTTTAACTGTGCTTTTGATTATTAGTTTGAACATGATATGAGAAGAATTCAAGAAAATATAAAGCATGTTTAACTTGGACTATGAGCAAACATACACCTTTGGAAGATTGCTTTGAACTTCTAATTACAGAGACACCAGTCTGCTAACAGGAAAGTTGAACAAAAAATTAAAGTAAAACTATGGAGATCACTAACTGCAGTCTTTTTTATTTGTCATTTTTGGGAATCTCCAAGTGCGAGCCGAAATCAGCCAAAATATTCCTTCAAACACAACTGTTGTCATTTGAATAAGCTTCATTACCAGATGCCCAAGTCCATTTAGGTAATCTATCTGCCTTGTGAATCTGTTATAGTGATAAAGCTCAGAATTACTGCTTCATCAGTTTGCATAAAATAAACCTACTTTCAAATTCCGAAAGGCTTACCACTTTGCAGATGCTTTTATCATGAAGTTTCGTACAGTTGTTGTTTTTCTTTCGGCTTTTCCCGGTTAGGGGTCACCACAGTGGAACTCCGGTCCGCTAATGATTGGCAGTAGATTTTTATGATGCCGAGTTGCCAGCTCAACGCCCAACCATCGACGAAGGCACGCCCATTCACGCATTTCTTTCAGAATGCCACTCGACCCGCGGGGAGGACATGCAGACTCCACACAGAAGGCACTCCCCGCACTCCAGCCAAGAACTGAATGGGAGAAACTCTTGCTGTGAGGCAACAATGCTACCGCTGCACCACCATGGATAAGCCTAAGTGATTCAGGGACTGCACTCCTACTATGGCTTTACACCAGCACTGGCCATAAAACAGAAAGCAGTCTCACTGGCAAAGCTACGTGCAAAAGTGGCAGCCTAGGGGACTGGCTAATGGGTCCATTGGTGAATACTAGGCTAACTGCTCTGGAGGATCACCTTAAGCATAGCTAATCAACTGAGGTCAGAACCAAATCTTGTATCTTGGGTCTATGAGGTGAAGACTTTAAGCATTATGCCAAACCCACCCTCTGCTCTGGGTCATACAACAGGCAAGTCATAATTGAGAGAATCAAACCCTGTACCACAGAGATTAGCTTGTTAACAGTTCACAGCCATAGTTTCTCCTCTGGAAATGGAGCTGGCACCATAGTAGTGCTTTATTATTTTCCCTGAGGAGGGAAAAGTTTACATAGTCAAAAGACTGCATACATCCATTCGTAAAAGGGTTCCAGACTCTTAGTCTGAGTACAGTTAGTTATCACAGAGCCATCCGTGTGTATGAGTGTATGTATGTAGGTTTGTGGCCATGTGTGTGCATGTGTGTAGTGACATGAATGTGGCTGTATGGATGTGTATGTGTACATTTGTTGGTGGTTGGGATGGAACAGTGAATGTATAAAAGTCATCTCTGCATGAGTGATTGATTCCATGAGTGTGAGCATGTCTATAGATTCTTGTTTGCAATGCATGGATGTATGTGTGCATGACAGTGTGTGTCGGTTGTGTGTGTGTAATTCTGTCTTGGAATGTGAGAGTGTATTTGTATGGGTGTCTGCATGTATTAACACAAGTGTGTGTGTGTGTGTGTGTGTGTGTGTGTGTGTGTGTGTGTGTGTGTGTGTGTGTGTGTGTGTGTGTGTGTCTGCCAGCACAGTGGCATAGCAATTTTCTGCTAATGAGTTGTTCTTTGGTGCAGCTTTACCTTATCTCTGAATTGGAGTTTTGCATTGTCATACTAACTGACAACCCTGCATTAGCCAGTTTGTGCTGATGATCATAATTTCTCTGAATCCAAAGGCTACTTTCCCACAACAAAAGTGCTGCTTCTGAATATTCTTTCAATGATTCAGTAAAATGCCACTATGTTTCCAGCATACCATGATTGGTCAAATAATCAAAACTGTAACTGCTAAAACTTTATATTGCTTGTATATCTGTAATCTATTGGGTTGAACCAAAACAAATATTCTGCACTCCCATGAGTCATGCGAGTACTTCTCAGAGAGTAGATGAAATAAACCCTAGCCAAACATAAATTCCCTTTTGCTCACATACCAAATTTCGTTTAGCAGTCTAAGTTACCCTATACTGTGAGAGTTACAATTATCTAAACATCACTGACTTATCCATAGAGTCTTTGATCACTATCCCTTGGATTTATTAACAATCATGTAGGCACAGTGCTGAGCTTTCAGAATGTAAGTGCATTAGCTCGATGAGCAGCAGCGCTAACGAAATATACATGCTGCTCATTATGACCACGTATTTGCAAGCACCTTTTTGTGACCAGGAATAGTGTTCACAACCATGAAAAGCTGCTTGCATTCACGAGCACAGCATGTAAACAAAATGGCTTGCTTATAGTCAAAGCAAGTACAGTAAAACAATTCTGAAGGAGAGGAAGTCAAATGAGGGTATTTTACACAAAGAATAATGGTTTATACTGCTTAATAATTAATAGAGAAGGGGAAATGGGTATATTGTACTCATATACCGCAGGCCAATGTCTGAATTGTCAAAGAAGCTTTCCTAACATAAATCCTGCTATAGTGATTTAATAATTAAAATGTTCAATGATAATATCTGTGTTATGTATATAAATAAAAGTGGACATGTTAACAAAGGATGCAATGGAGTATGAATCTGTGGTGTAATAAAGGGGAGTTAAGTATGATAAACGTTAACAAAAACATGAGATAAGACACATTATGGGATGAATGCAAAGACTGCAGTTACTGCATATGAGATGTATATACAGATAATGTATGTATGCAAGCTGGCACCACAGCTCTGTTCTCCACCTCAGCATGTATGTACAAGGACTAATGGAGCATATAGCAGTAATGTCATGCACATCAGAAATGGACATGTTTTTGCAAAGAAATGTAAGTTGCACCCATATGAAAGGGGTTTATCAGCTATAAACGTGTAATAGATAAGCAAGTGTTGTCTACGCATGTAAATGCTAAATCCTAATATAACAACACACCGCATATGTAAGTGACAAATGAAAACACTGATGGGATGACATGCCACAATTTCAAGTTTTTCTTTGTTAATTTGCAAACATCTCAGATGTCATCATACTGGGCATGCTTACACACATGGAATTACAGGGAACAGTAACATAACAGCAATTCAACAGCAGCAACACACAAAAAAGGGTAGTAACACAGGAGTGATCATAGTTTCTGGATGGTCTGGCTGCATGCCATATAGTAATACATGTTTATGAAAGTCCTCCTCTGCCATTAAGCTATATAATGTGACAAAAATGATAGCATTAATAAAGAAATATCTGGATTAAGACACGCAACAAAGAGCATAATTCTTTTTTGGAATAGATAATGCCTCTGTGCAGTGAATGGCATAATAAACATTCACATTATGTATTTCTGAACACATACCAGGACAGATATTAGAGAGATGCATAACAATCATGGATGCCACAGAACTATGCATATCATTTATATCATGAAAAAAAAAACCTTGAAAGTTTTACAGCACTTTTCTATCCTAAGGGCCATGGACACCAAACCTTGTAGGACAAGGCCTGAAAAATGTGGCCCTATAACAATGCCACGACTATTGTCTGCTTGTAAGCTACTGCTGTCTGACAGACAGATATTACCAGACTCAAACCCCTGCCTATTATACTAGGCTCTCTCCAGATCTTTGTATTGACTGCATGTGCCACATCAGATAGCAATGGAGGTTGTCACAAATAACTGAATTGAATATGTGCATTAGGAAAGGAGTAATGAATATGACATGAAAATCTGGATTTAATCAGAAAGCTGGAAAGGAGCTGCACATGTTTCTGATTACAGAACAGTGAGCAATACAGTATCAATGTTTCTTTGACAAGGAAGCTATTTGCATCATGCATGTACTTACACTGTGCCAGAATTGAACCACAGCCTATCTGTTTAGGTATACTACACAAGCCAATGCACAATGCATGTGCTACAGGAGCACTCACAGCGTGACTTGCCCCGAATAAACATTTTACTGCAATGTAATACAAATGGATAAGAATATCTGGATACCGTGGTGTTTATGTAATGACAGTAGATATAATGTGGTCAGTTCAAGAAATGAATACCAAACCATGTGCCCCTTACTGATTAATGACAAGTGAATGAACCACAAGTGATGCAGTGGAAGTCTTAACACAACTGTGACACTCCCATCTATATGTATGTCTTGTAAACAATCTCTTTGCGATAAAAGGGATAATGGATGTCTCTCCCACTGTAAATAGACAGATTTTACCTGTGGTGGATGTCATTCATGCATTACATTATAAGACCACACAATACTAGTAGGTAGTGAATGTGGCTGTTGAACACATGAGCATTTGGCAACAGAAAATACATGATTTTGTACAGGATGAACGAGCCACAGTAGAAGTGTCACTACAACTGTGAGTTATCTTAGTATGCCAAAGCATTACATCATATTATTTTTGAAAGGGATATGTGTCCTTGTAATTGCTTTACTAAGGCAATAAGATATAGAATATCATCTCATTCCCTGTTGCCAGAGGATAATGTGATGAAAATGTAATCAAGTGTCATCATAAACGTACACAGCAGATGTGTTTTACAACAGTGCTGGTGACATGTACTGTCACAATAAGACTGGCACAATGTAGTTTGAACAGTAATGCTCACATGTGGATAACTACCTAAGATCACATGTTATAGATTAGTGCCTGAATCACAAGTGCCATATGACACATTGTAGTGCAACTGTGACAGCATACAATTAAATGGATGACATCACCACTGTTTTTTAGCTAGATGTTTATGATAAAATGTGGTCAGAGGGCACAATAACACTGTACAGCTACACGTCATATATGTATTTGAAGGGTAGTATACAGAGTATGAGTGTGAAAAACACACTCTCAGCTGGCCTCAAGCATCCTGCATATGTTGTTACACAATGCACAAAACACAGTAACAAAGTCACGCAACAGAGGAGAATTTGCAATTCAACTGTGAGATGCTGCAGTTATGGTAGCATTATGTAATCATTGTGTGGCCCAAAAGTTATTTTCACTGAGGATGCAAGGATTTGCTACAGTAACAGTGTGCCACTGTAAATCCATCTCATAAGTGGAAGTATACATAAAGGTAATTGTGATATGGCCAGTGGTATATGACAGTAATCACTGTCACACTATTTAAGCAGCAATTGATTCAAACCAGCTATCTATCTAGTTACACAATCTGTGCAGCACATTATCAGCAGCCGGTGCCACAGGAGAATACTGAGTACAATGAGATGTACAGCATCTATGAAAGTATTACGTCAGTATACATTGACAAGATTTTTCTGGTAAATTAATTTTACAGCCATCTGAGGTTGTAATAACTGCCACTAAAATGTGGGTAAACCAATCCTGAATTCATTTACAGTCATACAAACACTTATAGAAGTCAAGCACTGCTGTATTTGAACCTCCTACCTGTCTATTTATACTGTCTATTTATACTTTCTGGAAAACAGTATAAGAAATGCTACTGGCACAGGAAAATGCTAACTCTTTAAAGATTTTCACTTTTGTCATGGTGACTTTATCACTGTGTTGCAGAGAGAATGTTTCTTAAAAAAGTGGGATAAGGGTGTTGTGTGCAAATTTAAATGAATTAAGATGTTGTCCTGTTCGATTCTCAGCTAGACCGTCTTCTGTGTGGAGACATGCATGGATGGGCGTACCTTCGTTGAAGGTTGTGCATCAGGGCTGGCAACTCACCACGTAAAAATCTACTGCCAATCATTAGTGGACCGGAGTTCTGCTGTGGCGAACCTTAACTGGGAAAAGCCGAAAGACACAACATTATCAGGGGAGCTGATTACAGAATGAAGCATTACACACACACGTTTCTCAGGCTGAGTACTGAACCTTCTACCTATCTACTTACGCAATCTAAAGAACAATGCATAATTAGCAAGTAGCACAGGAGAATTCTGACTATTAATGGGAAAAAAGCGCAATTTTGTCATGATGACTTCATATTGTGTTTCAGAAAAAAGTGGGACAAGAAAGCTATGTGAAGAGTTAAAGGCATTCTTCTCAGTGGAAGTGAATACAGCACCAAGAGTTATACTTTCATACAAACATACACAAGTTTCTCATATTGAGCATTGAACTTCCTATATTTCTAGGCGACATAGTCTGGAGAGTACTGTATTAGTTGCAAGCACAAAAGGAGAAGTGTAACTTGCAAGGGGAGAGAGTGCATTTTTGTCATGATGACCTCATCATTGTGTTTCACAGAGGATGGTTCAGTAAAAATGTTGGATAAGGGAGCTGTATGGAGAGTTAAATGTATTCTTTTTAGGGGAAGTGGCTACAGCCCTAGACATTATACAGAGTCACATAAGATTCCCATGCTGACTGTTAAACCTCCTACCTCTCTAGTTACACAATCTAAAGAACACTGTATCAGCTGCAAGCACCACAGTAGAAAACTAGATTCAACAATGTGAAATAGCACAACTGTACTTCTTGAAACTCCACCATTTGGAACAGATATTACTGTGCATCACAGGTTGTGCAACACATGCATATTTGTGCACAGGACACTGTAACATCATTATGATTGTCACGTGTAATGACATACTTCTCTACTAAAGTTTAGATACTGCTCTTCATGTACATTGCATTACTGTGAGGTACATTGATATGAGTAACATTATGGGATGCCATACAGATTTGCAGCTGTAAACCAGTAGATTATCAATCGATCTTTCTTGCAACTTCATGCCAGGATGATTGCACTCATGTATTGTCTCATACTTACACTATGTGCATTGAGAAGATAAACGTACAATTCATACAGTGCACTGCAGAATAACAGTAATGAATTATGTAAGAATAGGTTAACCAAACTTGTAACATAGTTGGAAGTCTAAACACTGTACAGCTGACATACATCAAACAACTTGAATTAATTGAATCAACATCTTTCTGAAATCAAGATCACCTGTTGACTAAATTAATACAGACATACCAATGATGGTCAACCTAAAACAATAATTATGTGATTTTCCTTTTATTATTACTCTTTCAGCACAGCACAGCCAAAATGAATTGCACTGCTGATGGCAAAGTAGTAGTGAATGCATAATCATATCTTGAAGTGTAGAACTTAGAAATGAGGTTTGGTAACAAACCATTTGTTGAGGGACTTCTTCAGGTGGGGGTTAGATAAATATAGTAGCAGGAATTAAGAGGATGGGGGGATGAGAGGGTTAGATAGCAATGAGGGATGATTGGGAGGAAATGAGGTAAGGGTAGGGAGGGACTTAAGGGGTTTAGGCAAGTGTAACTGGGTAAGGTATCACATTTTGGCAAGAACTTGCTAAAGCAAGTGACATCCGAGATGACCTGTAGGTACCGTGGAGCAGGTAGGCCTTGGACCTTGATGAAAGGGATGAAACTGGTAAGGAGACATGATTGAGGTGAGATGGATGCCATGATTGCTGCATTGTTATTTTGTTGTGTTCTACCAGGGTAGTTTCCTGCATGTGTGATAGTAATTTAGAGGGAATTCATTCATGGGGTGGGTTAATTACATTTGGAGCTTGGTTTCTGGTGTTGTGAGGTGTGCGTTGGGAGTGGTGGTGGTGTCCATCCTCAAGGTGGGAGGTTTAGATAGTGTGAGCACTGGTAGTGTACATATTAGTATTTTTTTTCTTTTCTCTCGTGTTAGATATGGAGTTGGTTGATCAATGGTGGGGTTTCGAGTTGAAGTGGTGTACGTTGGAGCCTTTGTAAGTGCTGTGACATCCCGCCAATGTTGGTGTGGCATGGCAGTCACATGCTACTCAGTAACTCAGTCTATTAAATACTTTCCGAATATTACCTTTGCAGGCTGTTTATGCTTTCTGTCATGCAGCTTTGGTGTTGTGGGTTTGGAGGTGACTGATGCCTTGGAGTGGATGAATTGTGAGGGGCCTTGGGTTCTCATGGTGTCCTTTTGGTCTGGTTTCATTGCTGGTGTGTTTTGCGGACCATGTCTCCTTTCATGGGCTGTGTAAAGTTGCTGTTTCATGCTCCAGTTGAGGGGGAGGGGGTTTGGATGCATGCGCATTGGTGGTAAGGGACCATTACAGCCGTTGGGGTTGGCACATCAGGGTAGTGGGTACTATGACTTGTGGAATTTTTACAGAATGTCTAGAATTTTGCTTCATATTTTTCATCTGTTTCTCGTACATCTTGGGGGGTTTTCTGCAGATTGTGAAGTTCAGTCATTATGTAATCACCGACATTTGGGTTGAGAAATTCATATCCTTCAGAGAATCCATGCTTACACTGGATCTTTTATTCTAGCATCTCAGTGAGTTTATAAGAGCAATGTTTAAAATGTGTCTCTATTTTTGGGCCTTTGTCCCTACATGATTTTTATTTCTTCCTTCATTAAATAGAGGGAATAGGGTTAGATAAATGGTAAAAATGGCTTTGGGGGTACATGCAGGTGAGAGGTAAAGGTAACTGCTAGGTTTATCTATTTGATTACTTATTACCTTGGTTCATATAGTGGAGGTTGGTGGGTGGGTGCGTACCTCTCAATGGTACAGAGTTTATTGAATGTCCAGAAATTTACTTTATATTTTAGTCATCTGCTGGGGCAAAGCAATGATTAAGTGGTTTGGGCGAACTACCAGCTATTCATTGAAGACTACAGTTAGAGGTGAATGGCGGATACTGGTGTTCGAGACTGCATGCTCTACAGAGAATTCATGTTAGAGCTAATTCTAACAACACTATAAGTCTGTGACAGTAATATTTGAAGTAGGGCCAGTTAGAGATGTTCAGGGTTTTTTTTTGTGACAAATCCATGAGGACTAAGTTTGCTGGGAGTAGGATAAGCATTTGAGTTTCACATTTCATATGAACACAATCATTTTGGCTGAGGTGTGCAGTCTGTACTGCAGTGTTGAGAAGGCCCCCTTTTGATTCAGGGATGTGGCGCTAAAATCTTCAAACTATTTACATGTTTTTCACCTGTTCCAGAAATGTTTAGTAGACAGGCTTGTTGTGTGTGTTTTCTTTCTTTCGTTTTTTTTTCACAACACACAACACGGTTTCCGACCTAACCATAGCACCACCACCACCTTACTCTCTTTCTCTAACACTATCCTACAAAATAAAAATGCAATTTATCTCTCCTCAGCTACTTTCCTAGACCTCTCTAAAGCTTTTGACATGGTCCCACACAAACAACTCATCTCTCTTCTCAATAATCTATCCTTTTCTCAGCCAGTCATCAACTGGTTTAAGAGTTACTTATCTGACTGCCAACAAGCATTTTTTGGCAGAACGACCTATCCCCCCAACTACTAGTCTCCATAGGGGTTCCTCAAGGGTCCATCCTGGGATCCCTACTCTTTTCTATTTTTAACAATAATCTAGCCTCAGTCACAACACATGGCACACTCATACAATACGCAGATGACTCGATCATCATCTGCACAGCCCACTCCCTACCCGAACTGCAAAAAGTTACACAGGAAGCATTTTCCTCTATTGAAACTTGGTTATCTGATGCCCAACTAGTACTCAACCCAAACAAAACAAAATTACTAATCTTCCAACCCACCAGACTTACCCTAGACAGCTCTCACTTTAACATCACAGCAAAAGACAACACCACCATCCATCCTACAGAACACACCAAATTACTAGGAGCAGAAATAGAAAATAAACTGAACTTTGACATTTACATTTCCATGACCATTAAAAAAGTGCACAAAAAGCTAGGAGCATTATATAGAAATCAGCAACTCCTTAACAAAGCAGCTAACATTTCAGTAACAAATTCTCATCTCGACCCTACTCTACGCCTCTCCAATATTTACTAACCTTAGACAATGCAACCTAAATAAGCTCGAAACCTCCTACAACAAAATCGCCAAATTCGCCACAGGGGCTTCCTGCCGTACTCATCACTGTCTCGCACTGGCAAAACTGGGCTGGCTAGAGCTCCCCCACCTCCTTCAATGATACCAACTCGTACTCGCCCACAAACTAATAAACCAACCACTAAAAGTCCCATCTCTCCAGAATCTACTCCAAACCTACATAACTATGAAACCACTAAGATCCAGCCACAAAAACCTCCTACAGGTCACAAGAGCCAATAACTTGCTGGAGAAGCATTATTCTCCTGCACTGTAGCTAAACTCTGGAACTCCCTCCCATCTTCAATTACCTCTGTAACTTCTTGCACCCACTTCAAATCCTTACTAAAATCAGACTTACAAACTTGCCAGATATGCCCTTGCAACCCCCCCCCCCCACCACCAATACCATCCACTCCACCCACACACTACCTCTCTCGGCCCCCTATCAATAACCTACTCTTAGCAAGCTTGGCTACTCATGTTCCCAGCTACCTACTACATAGTATTAACTTCTTGTAGCAACAACTGCTAATGGCTGTTATGTACCTCAAAAACAGATTGTATCAATTGTTCACTGATGAATCTCAACTACATTTGTAACCATGTTTAGTATATGTCACCATATTTTAAAATCGTACTATGTTCTACAGCTGTTTTTCATCTATGTTTTATTCTTGTCTTACGTCCTCAGCTGGACTAATGTCTATATTTTAAATGCTATGTTTTTAACTGTATAATGTAAGTAATACTTAATGTGGAGCTTTTCTCCCCGGACCTCCACTGAAAATGGACCTGTGTCCAATCGGACTCTCCTGGTCAACAAATGTAAATAAATAAATAAATGTTTGTGGTTTTCAAAAAACAGTTCAATTCCTGGCAATTTCCCTGAATTGTTACACAAGTGTATTTTGCTTATTAATTGATCTTGATAAAGCCTCGTATCAGCCAGGCAAAAGCGCTTGTTTTAAATTTGACCGCTAGTTGTTTTTACTGTTGTCACGTCTATTAAAGACTTTGTGCAGAATACTTTGTGGTTGGCCGTCTTTGATGTGGTTTGTACTACTTCTTGGTTGGTGACTTACTACATTTCCGTGTGTTTGCTTATTAATTGCTGGGCCTACTCTGGAAGAGCCAGATCGGATTTAAGTCACTGAGACAATTTGTGTACTTAGAAATGTAAGAGCAGGTGATGTTGGTGTTGACGTAATAGAGTTGTTAGGATAAATAGGACGTCTCTTAAGAGATTGCCAGTATGAGAAAACATATGGGTCACTGGTGTATGCAGACATATTCTGCATAACCATTTGAGTTATTTTTTTGTTAGTATTTACTAGAAACATAGTTTATAGAGGCTGGAAAACTTAAAATTGTTGAAACTCTGCTGCCTAACTGTACACGATATAGTATGCTGTGAGATATGCACTATGCATTTTTTGCCAATCTTTCAGGGTCGCAGAACTGGACTTCTGAAATTGCAAGATTTTGCAGGAAAACCATGAACACAGTTTGTCCAAAATTACTGGGTTTCACATTTTCTAGTTTAACTGCATACTGCTGTAGAGTTTTAATTGTTCTTGCCCTTTATATTGCATTAAAGTGTTTTGAACATGGAATCCTGTAGTGATGTCCTATTGTGTTCTTCCTCTTCCCTCCCGGTTGCGTTAATGTATATGTACCAAGATAGTTACAATTTGTCCCTATTGTGGGGCTTTGTAACTCATTCTCCCCATACTACAGCGTCAGTGGCTCAACAGGTATGCCATTTGCCTTTGAGTCTGGAAAGTCAGAAGGCACTGAATTTTTCTTCCCACACCAGGTACAGATTTTCAGGGAAAGGTATGCAAGGTTGTCTCCTTATTTTGGTTTGTTAACTCAGAATCTTCAAGTTGCTGGGAAACTTGGTAGGGAGGAAAGTCACTACATAAGTTCATACAGTTGGCTAGGATTTAATACCAGTCAGGAGAGGCAGGCTAATGCAGTCTCAGTTGATTTGGCAGCTTGCTAAGTTTATAGGAACAATACTTAGAATCAAGGCAATGTGAGTTAAGTGTGGGAAAAATGGGGAACTTTAACACTCTGTGAAGTATTTATCGATGCATGAAGTTAAGTAGTGAGAGATTGTAGGGTAAGACACGTCACTGATATTTTGCAAGATTGCTACTATGTGCATGCTTCTCAGCAAAATCTTTTGGGAATTTAGTAATGGTATGGTGGGTTGTGGTAGATAAGCTTCCCCTTTTGACATGGATGCCATGGATGGCACTGCAGTTATCTAGATTGCCAGACGTATTGAAGGTTTTCAGCATTACCCAGATTGTTTATCCTCTCATCTTCAAGAGGAAGGAATGCTGCTGCTTATAATGTGGAGTAAGGGGTAAAAGGGGGAACACTTGGTAATGATGCAATAACAACTGGCAGCTCATAGGATGGTTAAAATGGGATGAATTTATTTTACAGTATACGCCTGTTAATGTAATAATAGGATTCATTTCTATGTGTCATTATTTTTAGTAAAATATTTAACTTGGAATGTGTGACAGACTTGTCAAGGTGGAAGTTAAGGAACATAAACTTTTATGACCCCAAAAGAGGGACATTTCTTGAAATTAGGTGCATCCGAGAGGTATGGTATTTTATGAGGGTATTTACTGTTTGATAAACATCTTGATTTGGTTGTTCGGTCATGTCGACAGAGACAATTCTGGAGCAAAGCAGCACATGGGAGTAGCAATTTAGCTAATACACAGTGGTTATGCTAGGTTATAAGGCTAAGGTTTGTTACTCTAGCATTGGAGAGGGATCAGTGGTTTATTTTCAGCCATTTCATAGTTTCATAGTTTAGTACTAGACTATCTGCCCTAGGGCATTTATAAGCCTAGCCATAGTGTATGTGGCTTTCGCCACCCCATGTAATGGTACAAAAGTAAAGATTTAGTTTACTGTGCCTCTGTCTAGTAGTGACACAGAGATGACCCCCGGGGTAAACCTACGATCTCCCATCCATTCATCAAGATTTTTCTTGAAGAGAGTATGTGAGGGGCTCTGCCTAACATGGACTGGGATCCTGTTCCAGAGTGTGGGAAGCCTCTGAGTTATGAATCTGTCCCTCCAGCATGTCCTATTCATATTTGTGCTGAGGTTTAGATCTTTAGCTCTCATGGTTCTGATGGATTTGGATTTTTTGAGATGGAACATGTCCATCAATTCCTGATTGGACATGGCCTTGTACATCAGGCATAGATCACCTCTGAGTAGGCAGTATGCTACTGAATACAGCTGGAGTTTCTTTAGTCTGGCAGCATATGACATATGTTGGAGACCCTTGATCCTCTTGGTGAGGTACTTTTGGGGTCTCTCCAGCTGCTGCAGGTGCCGGGTGAGGTACATACCAAATGAGGTATTGTACTCAATCATGGGCCTGATAAGGGAGGAGTATAGGGGTACAATGACCTCCTTTGATCTGGATGTGAATCCCTTCATGATAAGGTGGGCAAGGTAGAAGGTCTTTCTAACCACTTTGGCAACGTGGGTGTCGAATGAGAGGTCACTGTCAACTTGGGTCCCCAGGTCTCTGATTACTTTTTCCGTACTCAATGGGTTACTGCCTATGTGATAATTTGTGGGCACTTTGTTTTTCCCAAAGGGGATGACTATACATTTTTTGGCATTTAGTTTAAGACCATGACTTCGGCACCAGTTGTCCATCTCAGTAAGGCCTTTCTGTAGGATGCATGTGTCAGCTGGTGTATTGACTATGGCGCCTAGTTTTCAGTCATCTGCGAACTTTGCCAGCCACAACCCTCCTGTGTTTGTTTCCACATCTGAGAAATAACCATCAAACCTTCCGGCAACTTAGAAATGAAACTAAAAGAATGATCTTAAATGATAAAAAAAACTTCTTCCTCCACCTCCAACACAAACACCTTAATAATCCACAAAAATTCTGGGCAGGCTTAAACAAGCTCCTGCACCCAGGCCAGGCAACCACCCCCACTCCAACAACTTGCAAACAACAGTGCCCTGTAAACATTGCTAACACGTTCAATAGTTTCTTCACAGAAACAATACAATCCCTGGCCACACAATTCAAACAAACAACCAGCCCACTCCACTACCCATGCCAGCAGAATACTACAACTACATCAGATCATCTATTTACCTTCGATCCAGTACCCATATCCTCTATAACATCTCTTCTTAAAAAACTAAAACCCACTAAGCTAGCAGCTGACCTTCTCCCAGCTGAGTTTCTGCAAAAAGCAGCTGAGGCCATTTCCTATCCCGTCTCCATAATCATAAACCGTACCTTGTCAGAAGCCTTCATCCCCTCCATATGGAAAATGTCCCACATTATTCCTCTCCATAAAGGTGGTAGCTCACTAGAGCTAACCAACTGCAGACCTATAGCTATACTCTCACCCCTGGCCAAAATTATGGAAAAGTGTGTCCACAAACAACTGATGGAACACCTCACCAAAAATAAAATTCTAGCCAACTCCCAACATGGCTTCAGTTTTAATTAGTTTGTTTTTAATGCAGTCTTGAAGTGATTGCAAGAAGGTAGTGCGGTTATAGAGGGAGGAAGATTGTTCCATAAACTGGATATGACACAGGAGAATAGTGCTTCTCCCACTGAGTTCGTGAGTTTGGTCACTAGCAGTAGATTTCTGCTGCTGGAGTGTATTGGTCTAGTGGAGCAGTAGGGCTGGAGAAGGTTTTGAAGGGATGGGACTTTAAGAGGATAGTTTACTAACTTGTGGGCAAGAGAGAGTTCATTCAGGTGAAGAATTTGAGGGGGTCAAGCCAGTCAAGTTCTCTAAGTGAGATACAGTGGTGGTTGGGAGGAGATGCACCAGTTGCAAACTTAGCAATTTTATTGTAGCAAGCCTTGAGCTAGTTTAGGTTTGTTTTTCTAAGGTAGGTAAGTATAGGAGAGGTGTAGAGTAGAGTGGAGATTAGGTGAGAATTGGCAGCAGAAATTCTGGCTGTCTTGGTGAGGAATTGTTTGTTTCTGTACAAATCACCTAGTTTTTTGTGAACCTTTTTTTATGGTAAGAGAAATATGAGTGTCAAATCTGAGTTTATCAATCTCAGCACCAAGTAGTTTGGTGTGTTCTTTTAGGGAGATGACAGTATAGTCTTTGGCTAGAATATTAAAGTGGGGGATAATCGGGTTAGATTTAGTGGGTTGGAAGATAAGGAGTTTAGTTTTGCTCAGGTTGAGTAATAACTGGGCATTAGATAGCCAGCTTTCTAGAGATGAAAAGGCTTCCTGTGTGACTTTGTGAAGTTTAGGTATAGTTGGGGCTGAGCAGATGGGGGTGGAGTCATCTGCATACTGTATAAGAGAAGCATGCTTGGTGGCTGTGAATAGATCATTGGTGAAGAGTGAGAATAGTTGGAGACCAAGGATGGAGCTTTGGGGAACACTGATGTTACAGAAAGTCTAGGAGATAGGCCATTATGCCAGACAACCGACTGTTGGTGGCCAGTTAGATAGCTGTGAAACCAACCAGTAGCTAGTTGGGAAAAGGATAGGTTAGTAAGAACAGCGATTAGTAGTTTATGTGAGACCATGTCAAATGCCTTGGATAGATCCAGAAATATAGCAGAGGAGAGCAGGCCATTATTTTTATGATGAAGGATAGCATTAGTGAAAGAGAGCAAGGTGATAGTAGTGCCGTGGTATGGCCTGAAGCCATGCTGGGTGCTAGAGAGGAGGTTATTAGCTAAGACGGAAGGACTGTGGCTGACCAAGTTCGCAGATGACTGCAAACTGGGCGCCATAATCGACTCTCCAGCCGACACAAGCATCCTACAAAAGGGCCTCATAGAAACAGACAACTGGTGCCAGAGCCATGGCCTCAAGCTAAACACCAAAAAGTGTATAGTCATCCCCTTTGGCAAAAACAAAATGCCCACAAATTACCACATAGGTGGTAATCCATTAAGTACGGAAGAAGTAATTAGGGACCTGGGGACCCAAGCTGATAGCAATCTCTCATTTGACAACCACGTGGCCAAAGTGGTTAGAAAAACATTTTATATAGCCCACCTAATCATGAAGGGATTCACATCTAGATCAGGGGAGGTCATTGTGCCTCTTTACTCATCCCTCATCAGGCCCATAATTGAGTACAATGCCCCTTTTGGGATGTACCTTACCAGACACCTGCAGCAACTAGAAAGACCCCAAAAGTACCTCACCAAGAGGATCAAAGGGCTCAAACAGATGCCATAGGCTGCCCGGTTAAAGAAACTCCAGCTCTACTCAGTGGCATACCGCCTGCTCAGAGGTAATCTGTGCCTGATGTATAAAGCCATGTCCAACCCGGAATTAATGGACATGCTGCACATCAGAAAATCCAAATCCCATCGAGCTACGTGCTCAAGAGACTTGAACCTCAGCACTGAAATAAATAGGACATGCTGGAGGGACAGGTTCATAACCCAGAGGCTCCTTTCACTCTGGAATAAAATCCCAGTCCAGGTTAGGCAGAGTCCCTCATTGACTCTCTTCAAGAGGAATCTTGATGAGTGGATGGGAGATAGTAGGTTTACCCGGGTATCACTTCTGTGTCACTGTTAGACAGAGGCACAGTATACTAACCTCGAAAAAGGGCATAGCAAAATTCATTTAAAATGGGTGGCGAAAGCCAAACACACTCTGGCTAGGCTTATAAATGCCCTAGGGCAGATAGCCTAGTATGAACCTATGAACCTATGAAGAGGTAGTCTAAGACTTGAGAATGGATGCATTTCTCAAGTATCTTGGAAAGTGGAGAAAGGATAGTAATTGGAAAGTTCAGTGGAGGAGCCACCTTTATGGAGGGAATGATGTGGGATATTTTCCACAGTATGGGGACATAGCTTTGTGATAAGGACTGATTAATTAAGATTGAGACTGAATAAGCTAGGGCTTCTGCTGCTATTTTTATGCATTCAGAAGGGAGATTGTCAGCTGCAAGTTTTGAAGGCTTAAGTTTCAATAGACATTTTTTATATAGGTGGTAGGTACTGATGAAAAAGAAAAGACTGTGGGCAGAGTATTTGGTCTTGATCTGGGGAGGGTGGGTAGAGGGTTGTGTTATTTAGTCGTTTAGTCAAACAGAATGGTTTCAATAAAGTGCTTATTGAATGAGTCAACATACTGCTGGAGGAAGGGGGAGTGGTAGGTTGGGAGGTGCCTACTATACCTGGGTGGAGAATGGAGTTTATTGTGGACCAGAACTGTTTAGGGTTGTGATGGGAGGAGTTTAGGGCAGACTGATGATATTGGGTTTTATCTTCTTTTATTTGCTTTTTGACCTTATTGCACAACTCTATGAATGACTGTCTAGAGGAGTGGGGTTTTGTTAAGTGCCAGAGCTCCCAGGCCTTATCTCTGATTTTCATTAGTGCCCCTTGTGTTTTTTTTTTGTAGCCAAGAGGAGTACTGTGTTTTGACTGGCATTTCTTATGGGGGCCTGTGTGTTGAGAATGTTTAGGAAGGTGCTGTTGAAGAAGTGGATGGCTTCATCCAGACTGAGATACTTTAGTGGTGTCCAGTCACATGTTTGAAGGGATGAAATAAAGGAGATAGGGTTACAGGTTTACCCTATTTCGGATTTGCCTATAGATGAGACACAATTTAAGTGGTGTCTCAGAAGGAATGTTGGAGTGTGGTCACTAAGGTTGTCTGGTAGACAGCCAGCTAAGTATGAGTGAGGGTCTTTGACTAATGTCCAGTCTAGAATAGTATGTCTGTTACAGTTTTTATTTATCTGGGTAGATGACTGTATTAGTTGGGAGAAACTATGAAGGTTTAGGTGGTGGGCTGGATGAGTGTTACTACAAGATAGCCAGTTGATATTAAAATCACCTCAGGTTATGGCTTTCTGGGGTAGGGAATGATTAGTCCAGTTTAGGTTGTTTTCCAGGGGTGGGATTTTTGGCCAGGTGGGAAGTAGCATCCCATGATGTTGTTTGCTTTATTTGGGTTTAGTTTGAGGTTGGCATATAGGATATTTTCATTTCCAATGTGGGGGGAGATGCATAAAGGATCTAGATGTTGAGGTGGTGTTTAAACATTAGAACCATACCATCCCCTTTCTTAGATAGTCTATCTACTCAAAGAATGTTATAACCTGTTGGGAGTATTTCCTCACTTTTGATGTGAGGTCTGAGCCAGGTTTCGGTCAGGATGAGAATATCAGGAGAATATAAAGCTATGTTGGCATTTAGGTCATGGGTTTTATTAATTATACTTCTGATACTTAGACACATGAAGAGAAGGTCAGATGGCTTTCTCTTGGATGTTAGTTGTGAAAAACAGCAGCTATTAGGCAGATTTGTAGGTGAGGAGTTGATAATCGTAGGACCAGGGTTAGAGTGGATATCGCCACTGAGGGCTAATTTAGATAGGGCAGTTAACATAAGTTTTATAAATCTGGTATTTAACCTGTCATATTTTAGGGATATTTTTTGTTTAAATGTAGCAGGTGATTGGTAGTATGGTGGGTGTACTGGGGTGGAGATTGTGATGGTATGACAAGTGTAATTAGTAGGTGGGTGATGGATAGAAGTGAGAGTAAGGGTGCAGTTATAGTGGCTGAGTCTGTTTATTATGGAGTCCTGGTAGGATGTAAGGTGTGCAAAAGCAGTGCAGGTAAGGAGTGTAAGCACATTAGGTAGTAGCATGACTGTGTCAGGTGAGCAGTTAGATTGGAAGTGGGTGGGGTACTGTGCGTGGCAGAGGAGATAAGTTCCTAGTTTTGATCTGATTGGTTGCTGGTTATTGGGAGAGGTTAGTGCATAGAATAAATTTAGATGCAGTGGGGGTGGGTGGGAGTAGGTGGAAGAGTGGGGCACGAAGTGAGCCCATGCATAGCATGGGAGAACAGAGCGGGGCTTAAGCCCCTCCAAGCTGTGGATCACCAGGTAAATATCTGATCGCTTACCAGAGAGCAGAATTCAATTGCTGAAGAGTACTTGTGTCCTGATGGGGGACTAGTAATTTAAAGATGACTCTATACACAGCAGGAACCTAATATTGACTTAGTATTGGGAGAGGGGTAGCAAAAAGGGTGTGAACCAGGTGCAATGCAAAGAAACCAGCCATACCAGAGAGTCAATCAGTGGAAAACTATTGGTGAAGGTCTCAGAAGGGGTGACTAATAATACAAACACTACCTGAAAGTGAAGGAGAGAAGAGACAGCAAAGTTTATCAAGGTTGGGAGTGTATCTTCACATTGACTTGCTTATTAGTAGCCAGTTTGTGCACAGATTAGAGTAGGGAGATACATTAGCAATGAAGGATACTGTTACTCTACTGATGACTGTAATCTGTACATCCAACTCTTCAGCTTGTTGAAAACTACATTAAATTGGATAAACATAGCTAAGTACCACTGTCAAGAAGCGCAACAGAGAAATGCAGCTTAAGGCAATAAAATCACAGTTTTCTGCCATGAGCTGTAAACTTGCATTTAGCCTTAATTGCATTTGCTGCCCAGTACCAGACTTTGTGCAAATGTAGAGGTGGAAGAATATTGAAACAGAAGGGAGAAGATACATCAACAGGGTGACGCAGGCAGGGACAAAGTAGCTTATGACAGAAGGAGAATAGTGTTGTCTCATAACAATATATAGTAAACATGTAGACATCAAATAATGTAAAAAACAGTAACATTTAGATAATGGCAGGATTATTTATTTATTTATTTAACATTTGTTTACCAGGATAGTCTGGCTGGACAGCTAGTGTCTGTTTTCAGCTGAGTCCTGGGCAGAAAAGCAGCTCCATGCAGTTACAGAATAAAGAGTAATTCATGGTAACAATTTTAGGTTACAAAGTTTAAATGATAATGACAGGAAACATTCTATAGAAAAGTAAGAAGTTAAAAATACAAAGTTGAAGTACAGATATGTGAGTATACTACTTTCACGAAGTAAGCAGATGTACAATATATCTGCAAGGCTTTTTCCTAGTAAGAACATATGTACAATATATACAATATATACAATGAGCATTGGTAGAGCACAATATTAGTATTTCCTAGAAGCATAAGGAAATAGAATTTTAGAGTGGGGTGAGGCTTCAGGGAGGTCCACTGCAGTTGCATAAATGGTTGGTGTAAATGTATGATTTAAGGAGGTTTTTGAAAGGTGAGGTACAGTTTTGTAATCTGAGGTCAGTAGGCAAGGTATTCCATGTTTCTGCAACTTCATGAGGGAAGAGGGATTCCCCAGAGCTGTTTTTACATGGGATATTTTCGATCAGAGCATAGTTACTTGATCATAGCTGTCTATTTGAATTGTAGAAGTTTAGAAGGCCAGTGAGGGAAGGGGTGTTCTCAGGTTTGTATAGAATTTGGTGAGCTAGGTTGAGTTGGTTTTATCATAATAAATTGGGGAAATCTAGCCAGTGTAATGTGTGTAGGGACTGGCAGTGGTGGGAGCATGTTTGGCATTGGTTGCGAACCTGGTGATTTTTTTGTAACATGTGGAAAGTTTGTTCAGGTCAGTTTTATTTAGGTTTCTTAGCACTGGGGATGCATGAAGCAGTGTTGATAAGAGATGGGTTCTGGCTATAGCAATTCTAGACTTGGCAGTTAGGTACCGTATGTTGCAATAAAGGGTCACTAGCTTTTTGTGGACTTTGGAGATATTTAGGGATATATTTTTTTTGTACTTTAGTTGCTGGTTGATTGAAAGTCCTAGTAATTTGGCCTCTGGGACTGGGGTGATGAGGGTCTTGTTGGCTGAGAATATGGAGAAGATGAGGTCATTAGTCTTTGTTGGATGGAACAGCATACATTGTGTTTTCTTTGGGTTTAATGTCAGTTGGGATTTATTTAGTCAATTTTCTATCTCTGTGAAGGCTTCTTGAGCTTTTTGTTGGAGAAGTTGGATATTGGATGCAGAACAGATCAGGGTTGTGTCATCAGCATATTGGACTATTTCACCTTTTGTGGTTGCTAAGTGAAGTTGGTTTGTAAAGATGGTAAAAAGGAGGGGGCCAAGAATGGAACCTTGCAGTATGCCAAGTGTGACAGGGAGTGGGGGGGGGGTAGGGAGTTAAGCCATTTGACTGGCTGAAGGCATTTGTTTAGGTAACTACTGAATCAGATCAGGGTGGGGCTTTTGATACTGAGTTCAAAGAGGCACATTAAGAGTTTATTGTAGGAAACTGCACTGAATGCTTTGGATAAGTCTAGAAGGGTAGCAGAGACTATTTTGCCTGGGTTCCTGTATGAGTTTATGGTGTTGGTGAAGTTAATTAGGGCAATGGTACTGCTATGGGATGGGTGGAAGCTATGTTGAGTTTTGGATAGTAGGTTGTTGGAAAGAAGGTAGGCGAGGAGTTGGTGATGAATGCACTTTTCTAGAATCTTTGATAGGGGTGACAGGATTGCAATGGGTCAGTAGTTAGAGAGGTCAGTAGAGAGGCCACCCTTGTGAAGGGGAATAATGAATGAGGTTTTCCACAAGGATGGAATGGTGTGTTCAGTAATGGATCTATCTATTAATAATGAAATGGGATAAGCTATGGCCCTGGATGCAAGTTGAAAGTATTCGGCGGGAAGATTATCTGCAGCAAGGGTGGTTGGTTTGAGTTTAGCTAAGAGTTTTTGGATGGTTGATACTGGTACTGGTTTAAGTAAGAAGGGGGCAGTGTTATTTTGGGCTTTAGAGGATTGTGGGAGGTTGGTGGAACTTGTATTGTTTATGAGTTTAAGTACAGATGAGGTAAAATAGTTGTTGAAATGGGAGGCTATGTCTAAGTTTGTACCTTCTATATTTGGTGGGAGTATAGTGGTCTTTCTAGGCTGGAGGATATTGTTTACTTCTTCCCAGAATTTTTGTGGATTGCTACTGTGTTTCCTTTCTAGGGAAATGTAGTGAGTTTGTCAATCTTAAGTTGTTTTTTTTTGCCTTTAAGTTTGAAAAAGACTTGTCTAGTTATGGGTATTTTGTATTGGTGCCAGGTTTTCCAAGCTTTATCCCTGACTTTAAGTAAGGCGCTTGTGGTTTCTTGTAGCCACGGGGCAGGGTTACTATGAATCCTAATTGTTCTGACTGGGGCTAAATGGTTGAAGATGTTTTGAAATGTGGAGTTAAAATATTCAACTGCCTTGACTAGAGGGAGGACTTTGAAGGGAGACCAGTTACAGGATTTTAAGGCTTCCAATAACTGATCTATGGAGAAGATTTTGTGGAAACAGGTTTGTAGCATGGAGAGGGAGTTGTTACAGTTAAGTTTGTGTCTATAGATAAAAGTGGGTTTGTGGTCATTGAGAGAGTTGGGTAGTGTTCCACACTGATGGGCAGTGTTGGGCTGGTTTGTGAGGATCCAGACTAATATGTATTCCCTTTTTGTGGATTTAGCAATACGTGTGGGTGATCGTATGAGTTGGGTGAAAGTATACAGGTTAATATGGTTAGTGGGTGTTGGAGAGTGGATTAAGTTCCAGTTGATGTTGACATTGCCTGGCAATATAGTTTCTTGGGGAAGAGATTGGGAAGCCCAATTGCAGTATTGACTGTAGGGTGGTCAGGTTGTCACCTAGGGGTATATAGATCCTGAGTTAGTTTAGATGCCTGTGCTGGTTTAAGAGGTGTTTTGCAAATAAAGTTTCTGCCTTTTTGAAGGTTTTTATTTTGTATTTCGCATTTTTTAAAGTAGTTGAAAAATCAACATTACCTCATCACACCACAAAGGGATCATTACTGCACACCATTTAAATAAGACGATTAACAATGACACTTACTGATGCAGAAGGGGTGAGCAGATAGAGAGAGACAAACAGATGCAGAGAGGAATAGCAACAACATGTTTTGGGAGCATGTTGGAACATCTGTATGGTGTGTTATTCTTACTCATTAAAGCATCATTAAATATGTCATGCACTGTACAATAAAGTGCTTGCTGCAGGAAGAAATAAGGGTTAGGAGAGTACAAGAAACATTAAGACATATGTAAGATAAGGTTGGCTTAATATCATTCCCTGTTGTTGCTGCAATGTTTTTGCTAAAGACGTTTTGCTGCACTGTTCCAGTGGTATGTTAATGAAATGTATATGGAGAGAACTACAGACTTTTGCAGCTAAATATATGAATGAAATATGAAATGTTATGAATGAATACATTGACCTACATATGTAATCAAACCCATGACACTATGTAAAAATATCAGTCTATAAACAGGATAATTATCTTAGCATGCCAAATAGAAACTCCTAAGTGATTACATCCAGCAGACTAAGAACTGTTACATTAATTACTTCACAGTGCTGGCTTTAGTCTGCCTTTACTCACTATTCTCACAGCACAGCAAATTTAAGCAAATTTGTTTGAAGGTAAATGGACCACTGCAGATTAAAATGAAATATTTAGCTTTTGCAGTAAGAAGTTAAAATGTATCCAATGTCACTCTGCATTGCTTCACTATGCCAACCTCCATGAATATGCCAAGGACAGAAAGTGAAGGCTTTTCCATGGGTCATTTCTGGCAATATATGTTGCGTGTGAATTTATTTTTTGACTAGATGTAACGTGAAAAAAGGGGTGAATTGGACAGTGGTGAAAATGCTGCTGGGAAGCAGAGGGTAGCACACAAGGAGAAGAATACAGGAATTTGCAGGAGGATCATAGGAGAGCACCATAGCCATCCACTACTTCACATCAGAAATACACAATTAAATCAAATCAACTGTAACATGATGACACATAGGCAAAGTGGAGAGATTTGTATAGGCCGTTTTTTTTGTGGTTCAGCTATACATTTTTATTAATTTTTGAAGAGAGAGAGAGGAATGTTGGGAAGGTATCATAGGAATAAGAGGGCCATGTATGTATGGTAGGATAGAAATAACGTGCAGACATACAGGACATACAAGACAGACAGGGGTGGTGATGGAGACAAAGGTTCGGGAACACCATAAGATTGAGGATATGTAGGGGATATTGGAAGTGCACCAACATCCAGACTGAGAACAATGAGAATCTAGTCTTCACCTTCTGAACTGTCATTACTCTCTCCTACAGCAGGTCCCTAGGTCAGTGCCAGATGTGGCATCATCCTTGAAATCTGATGCAGGACCATTTCAATCCTCTCAATATGAGTACCAAGGCACTTTTCCATCATATACTCCTTCAGTTCTTTCAGCTTCTGCCTGGTGAAAAAAATCATCACCTCCACTGGTACCACTCCCAGAGGATACCACTACACCAGAAGCTGCAACATGATGCATTTTGAGCATATAGGGCAGGAGTTGTGGAGGCAACACTGACAGATTGTAAAACTGAAGTGCTTGATGTCTGTGCTGCTATCTGTGCAGGTTTGGCAGGCTGAGGATCAGTGGTCTGTCCACCTCTCTGTGTCATTAGTCATTCATTTTTCATCAGCAAGGTATGCAAACAACAGAATGTTAATAAATTATAACCCACTAAAAAGAGAGACAGGATGAGGGAGACAAAAACGAGATAATTAGATGCACGGCATGTCACATTACTGTATTTTTCAATAAACATCGGCAATACAATAACAACTATGATAATTTACTATTGTACACCTTTGCCACATCCATATATGATGGAAGGTATTGATATGCAATACATAAACAAATGTCACTGCTATGATATAATAAAGAGCAACCTTTACTTCTCATATAATGACTAGGGTATATGCATTAAATGTAATAATTGCAACTACCATTACTGAATTGTTCCTGACATATTATTGCTGTCAATATTTTACAAATACTTATCTAATAATAAAAAGTAATTGACTCTTATGAGTATTGAACCCACACACATTTAATTTTGTCTTCTTACTGCCTAGTGAAAGTAGCAAGAGTTGTTGGGGAAGGCATGCATGCTTGACATCAATGTTGAGGCATGCCTCATCAAGATGGTATTGATTGAGGGAATGACATGAAATTTCTGTCTTGAATTTGGACTCGAGACATATTTACCTCCTCTCTCTCTGAGGTGAGTTAATCTCTCTCCTGGTGCACCTCATGTTTTGCAACTATTTTCTTTGCAGCTATATAGTACAAAAAGAAAAGAAAGAGATATGAAAGCATAATGAGTAACTGCATTATCTGGCTATATCATTAATGCTATGTCATAGACAGGTTATGAGTCAGTATACTTACACAACTGAGGGGTGTTTGCAGTCCTAAATTCAGCCTTTCATCTACTCCTAACCTCTACTCAACATGGTTTCCCAGCTAACCACAGCACTGCTACAGTCCTCTTGTCCTTTACTCATACAGTTGCTGAGGCCAGAGATGATAACCAACTTGTGTCCTGTCTATTCCTTGACCTATCTAAAGCTTTTGATATGGTGTCTCACTCTAAACTGCTAACTACACTAACTGAAATCAACCCAGATCTGCTCTGAGCTACAACACAAAGGCATGAAAATTGCAGAACCAACTGATATTGCCAACATCCTGGCAGATAGGTTCAGTGTTAACCTTACCACCCCACCCCCTAAAGGGCCCATATCTATACAGGAAGAATGCAGAGTCCCTGTAATCACAACTATGCAGGTAAAAGCTGCACTCTCTAAAGCAAAAAAACACTGCATCCATGGGGACAGGACAACATTCCAGGCTGCGTTTTACACGAACTTCAGAATGAACTGGCTCCCCACTTAAGCACCATGTTCAATAATAGCCTCACATCAGGCTTTGTGCCCACTAAATGGCACACAGCAACAGTTATCCCACTCCGCAAAGGGGGAGCCACCACTGATCCTGGGAACTATCGACCTATTGGCCTGACAAGCCTGGTCTGCAAGGCCATAGGTTCATAGGTTCATAGGTTGGTACTAGGCTATCAGCCCTAGGGCCTATACAAGCCTAGCCATAACAATTCCCTGGCTATTTCTTCCCACACTATTTACTTCTCTGGACCCCTGTCTAGCAGGGCGACTGACGTGATCCTCGGGGTGAATTTCCTTTCTCCCATCCAATCTTCAAGGTTCCTTTTGAAGAGGGCTAAAGAGGCACTCTGCTTGACATGTATGGCCAATCTATTCCAGAGTCTGGGGAGTCTCTGGGTCAGGACCCTATCCCTCCAGCATGTTTTGTTTATTCTGATGAGAAGGTTTAGATCCCTGGAGTGTGTGGCTCTCAGGGATTGGGATTTCTTTAAGTGTAGCATGTCCAACAGCTCTGGGTTTGACATGGCCTTGTATGTTAAGCAGAGATCGCCTCTGAGTAGACGATATGTGACAGAGTATAGCTGGAGTTTTTTTAAGGTGGTCAGCATAGGGCATCTGCTTTAGACCTTTGATTCTTTTAGAGAGGTATTTCTGCGGCCTTTCCAGTTGTTGCAGATGTCTTGAGAGGTACATACCAACCGGTGCGTTGTATTCTATAATGGGTCTAATGAGGGATGAGTACAGTGGGACAATGAACTCCTTTTTTCTGGATGAAAAGCCCTTAGTGATGAGGTGTGCCACATAGAAGGATTTCCTGACTGTTGTGGTGATGTGGTTATCGAAGGTGAGACCACTGTCCACCTGTGTCTCTAAGTTTCTTACCACACTTTCAGTGTTTAGTGTACTGCCACCTATATGGTAATTCACAGATACATGTTTTTTTTCCCAAAGGGGATAACTATACATTTCTTGGCATTGAGCTTGAGCCCATGGCTCTGGCACCAAGCATCTGTTTCTGTAAGGCCCTTTTGTAGAGTATCCACATCATTTGGGGATTCAATAATGGCTCCCAGTTTGCAGTCATCTGCGAACTTTGTTAGCCAGAGTCCCTTAGTGTTGGCCTGTACTTCAGAGAAGTAGATGCCAAACAAGAGCGGTCCCAGGACTGAACCCTGAGGTACTTCACTTGTCACTTGTCTGGATTTGGAGTCGGCTACTTTTACAGTGTGGGTTCTAGCAGTAAGCCAGTTAGCAACCCATTGGGTGATGTAGGGATTAATGCCCAGCTTAGTAAGTTTATCTATTATTCCAGAGTGGGGGATGGTGTTAAAGGCCTTGACAAGGTCTAGATAGGCTGTGTGGACCACCTTACCCTTGTCCATGGCTCTGGAGACTGATTTGAAGAAGTCAATCAGGTTCAGGAGACAAGATCGGCCCATCACGAACCCAAACTAGGTGGGGTCCAGTGTTTGAAGGTTGCCAATGTCTTAGTTTATAAGTTCCATGATAATACGCTCCATGGCGATGGAACATATCATCATGGAACTCATAAACAAAGACATTGGTAACCTCCAAACTCTGGATCCCACACAGTTTGGGTTTGTGAAAGGCAGATCATGCCTCCTGAACTAGATCGACTTCTTTGAGGCAGTCATCAAAGCCGTAGATGAGGGTAAGGTGGTTCACACAGCCTATCTTGACCTCACCAAGGCTTTCGACACCATCCCCCCATTCTGGAATTATAGCTAAACTCACTAAACTAGGTATAAATCCCTATGTCACAAGATGGGTTGCCAACTGGCTCACTGACAGAACCCACACTGTAAAAGTTGCAGACTCCAAATCTGACCTCAAAGCAGTGACAAGCGGATTACCACAGGGTTCCATCCTGGGACCTCTCCTGTTTGGTATCTACTTCACTGAAGTACAGGCTAACCCAGAAGGCCTCTGGCTAATGAATTTCACAGATGACTGCAAACTAGGAGCCATAGTCAAGACCCCAAATGATGTGGACACCCTACAGAAGGGCCTCACTGAGACAGATACCTGGTGTCAGAGTAATGGCCACAAGCTCAATGCCAAAAAGTGCAGTGTCATCCCCTTTAGTAAAAACTCTGTACCATTGAACTACCACATAGGCAGAAATCTACTTAACACCAAATGCGTGATAAGAGACCTTGGGACCAAGGTGGACAGTAGTCTCTCCTTTGATAGTCACATCACCACAGTAGTCAGGAAGTCCTTCTACATGGCACACCTCATCATAAAAGGGTTCTCATCCAGGAAAAAAGAGGTCATTGTTCCCCTCTACTTGACACTCATGAGACCCATTATACAACGCCCCATTTGGAATGTACCTCAGAAGACATCTGCAGAAGCTGGAAAGGCCACAGAAGTACCTCACAAAGAGGATTACTGGCCTCAAACAAATGCCCTACACTGACTGCCTCAAAAAACACCAGCTTTACTCCGTAGCATATCGCCTACTCTGAGGTGATCTCTGCCTAACATATAAAGCTATGTCAAACCCAGAACTGCTGGACATGCTACACCTAAATAAATCCCAACCCCTCCAAGCTACAAGCTCTAGGGACCTAAACTTTGTCATCACAATAAACAGGACATGCTGGAGGGATAGATTCCTGTCCCAGAGACTTCTCATACTCTGGAACAGACTACCCATCTATGTCAAGCAAAGTTCTTCATTAGCACTCTTCAAGAAAAATCTTGATGAGTGGATGGGAAATAGGAAATACACCCCGGGGATCACTTCTGTGTCTCTGCTCGATAGTCGCACAGGAAAATAACTTTATTGGGTGGCGTAAGCCAGGGAACCTTGTTGGCTAGGCTTACGTAGGCCCTTGGGCCGATAGCCTAGTACCTACCTATAAACCTGTCTCCTGCCACTGTGCAGTGTTTCCCCAGCTACCTTTCAAACAGGCTAAAATCTGTTTGATGGCTCATTTCTTGCTCCCCTTTCTTGGCTGTAAAAACAAGGATTCCCGAGGGTTCTATCCTAGGCCATTTCTATTCACTATCTTTACTAACGATCTCCACTCTGCCTGCAACCACTCTACTCTTACCCAATACGCAGATGACTCCACCCTCATCACCTCCACTAATAACATATCTCATCTCCTCACCCTCACTCAAAACACTTTTAACTCCATTGAAAAATGGCTAAATGAAAACCAGTTAAACCTAAACCCTAAGAAAAGTAAACTGCTACTCTTTCTTTTCTACCTAAATAACTCTCTGACCATAAATCTTTCTTTTCCATCTCCTCACAAGATAACACTATCATCAAAGCTGACCCTCATACAAAACTCCTCACCATAATAGATAGCCAGCTTAAATTTAACCAGCATATTCACCAATGCATCAAAAAGACACATCAAAAATTAGGATTACTGTATCATAACAAGAAATTCCCTAGTCCTGAAGCTAAACTATCCCGAGCAAGAGCATTCCTACTACCTGGTCTCCATTATGCTGCTCCCATACTCACAAACCTGCAAACCACATTAATCTCACAACTTGAACAAACCTATAATAAAAATCATCAGATTTGCAACAAATCAGCCGTACAAAACTCACCACTGCATTGTTTTAAAACTACTGCAATGGCCTGAATTTGGGTCTATATTAGAAGACTGAAAGATGTATATTGCGAACACTGACAATGTCAAAAAGAGCGGAACTCAAACTTGCTATTGTGGGGGGCTGCACCCCCCCACACCACCAACTAAATATATATATATATATATATATATATATATATATATATATATATATATATATATATATATATATATATATATATACATATATATATATATATATATATATATATATGGTTCTACCTCACTTAAACAACACGCCGGAACATCAACACGGAAATCGCGAGCCCCAGAAGATCGACAGCTCAGAAGACCGACGCGACGGGACCCAGAAGATCGACAATGCAGAAGACCGACCCGACGGATGAAAGCACTGACGCCGAGGATGCCGACATGGGAAAAGGCTGTGTAAGTTTGCGGTAGTGACGGACGTTAGGGTGCGAGTAAGGTAAGTGTGGATATTGACGGTCTGTGGGGATAGGGGTGGGTTAAGTGAGTTAGGGTTAGGGACCGGGTCAGGTAAGTGTGCGGTAGTGATTGTGTTTGGGTTAGGGGCGGGATAAGTGAGTTAGGGTTAGGGAGCAGGTCAGGTAAGTGTGCGGTAGTGATTTTGTTTGGGGTAGGGGGGGGGTAAGTGAGTTAGGGGTAGGGAGCGGGCCAGGTAAGTGTGCGGTAGTGACAGACCTTAGGGTTAGGGTTTGGGTTAGGGTTGTAGGTAGTTGTGTATGTGAGGTTTAGTGTGGGTTTGAAGGGATTTTGGTGTGCTTGTGTTGTGTATGTGGTTTTTGGACGGGGAATGTGTTTTGTTTGTTGATTGTGGTGTGTGCAGTGTATGAGGTTTTGTTTTTGTGTACCGTCGGTTATTTCGTTGTCGGGCATGTGGGATTTCGTATTTTTGTACTGTCGGTTATGTGGTTTCGGTGATTGCGTTGTCGGTGTTTTGGGGTTTCGTTTATGTGAGGTAGAACCATATATATATATATATATATATATATATATATATATATATATATATATATATATATACCAACTCTGAGATTGCACTACAGTAAGGAAAGAGCACACTGTACCGCGATCTGACAAAAAGCACTTTGAGGTCCGGTGTTTTCGATATTGTCAACCTCAGAGGTTTACATCTTTCGTTCTTCTAATATAGACCCCCCGAATTCCCCCACCAACTTCGTATTGCACAACTACAAATCACCCACACCATCCTATACAAACCCAGTAGAAACATAAGTAAACTTCTGTACAACTACAATGTGTCTTTAGCCTGGAACAAACTTCCTAACTCCATTAGAAACACCTCAAACTCTACACAATTCAAAAAGCAACTAAAACTCTTCCTCTTAAGCTCAAGGATGTGTCCTTGCCAGGATGCTACATAACCACTCCCATCCTTCCAACCTTACCTAATAACTCATTTTCTATCTCTCTATTATTCAACCTCACTGCTACTTATTCCTTTAAACTCCCTTTATACTGTAGTTTCTCAATAAGAGTAATGTAACATCTAAATATTCACTGCATTCTTTTTTTCTGTTAATGTGATTTGTGTATTGTTTGCGTTGTATTCAATGTATTATTTTATATTATCAGATATTACTGCATTCTTTTTTTCTATTAAACAATTTGATTTGTGTATGTATTGTATTCTATGTATTGTTTTGTACTATCAGATATTTACAGAAGCTCTCAGAGGTTATAGACATCTTCAACCTGTTTTGCTGCTCTCTCCTAGCCATTACCTGACAATTGTAATTTTTTCTTTTAATTGTATTTTTTTGGTGCTCAATCCTTCTTGTTTCTGTATATTTCCTTGACGTAATGTTTCACTCTAACTAATTTGTATTACTCAGATTAGATTATTCTACTATACTGCAAATTTATTTATGTTAAATACGCTGGAGCTTTTCTAATCGGGGCTCCACTGAAAATGGGTTTCTGATGCAATTGGACCAACCCGGTTACCAAATGTCACATAAATAAAACTTAAGAGGTCTTATTTGTGCTTCTTAAGGTTGTTATAGTGGTGACACCATTGTTTACCAGTGCATGGAATGCCACATGTACTGCAGACAGCCATGGCTAACCTATTTCAAGCCACAGCCTCATACTGCGACTGGTGTTATCCCCCTGCAACAGCCTGTGGTTGTAGACCTTCATGAGGAGAGCCACAAATATCCTGGACTCCTGAACACCTCACCTTTGTGCTGTAAATTTAGCACTATTCTCTCCATCACCAGGCATGTCTGCAAAAGTCATGCTAACAAAATCTGTCTGAATTGGTGCCCAGTTCAGATCTCACAGATAACTGCTTGCGAGCAAAGATGTGCAGCATTATCAACTGAATTTGCACAATTGAAAGCAGATGGACTTCTTTGCAAACACATTGGAACTAATTGCGTCACATAGCAGTAAAGGTGTGAAACATTGCATTGCTATGTTTCACACCTTTACTGCTGTGTGACGTAGCAGTAAAGGTGTGAAACATTGCATTGCATTGTACTTTGCAGTGTGTGATGCTTAGCCTACTCACAGAGATACCAGTGTTCAACAATGAAATGTTTAATGCCATGGCTTTTAAGATTCGCAGTTTGAATGGAGAAAGAGAATGAATTGTGACATATTGTGATATTGGGTTAAAACACAAACCAAAAGTTCGCAGAGTAAGACAATGGCAGGGAACTCAAATATTCAGACTGATGCAATGTGATCCAAAAACCAAAAAGTCTCAAATCGCCAAATAGGTAAAAACAGGTTTATTCGAATAAAAATGCGGTGAGCGCTTTCACTAAAATAGCTTCATCAGACCATCTTACAAAAAACACTAGGAGGCACACAGTTTAAATATATAAAAAGGCGCCAAAATTGCAGTTCCTTAAAGCAACATACTACATAAAAATTGTATGAGTGTCTACAAATCTAAAATTTTAATCCATAATTAAACGATAAAACAGTAAAGCATAGAAAACTAATGATGTCTTTAAAGACATACTATACGTAAATCTCCTGACATTATAATGACAATACAGTATGGTAAGAAAAATGTGTATTCACTTTTGGACTTTGAGTCTCCTTGATTGTAATAAAGGACGTAGGGGAACCCTGCCATTGAGTCCAGGAGGCAGATCTGCCCTGAACTTAATTATCCAGTTGACTTCACAGTTCTCCGTATAATTCTCAATATCTCCCCTTCTGGAGGTCCTATAAATCTGCTGGAGAATCCTAAATCTAAACTCATGATGGGGTCCACTATCAATGGTATGTTTTGCAAGGGCATTGTAGGAATGGGCTTTCCTGATGTGATACGTGTGTTCACGTATCCTGTCCCTTAGGAGGCGGTTGGTCTTGCCTACATAATATGCTGGACAGGAAGTGCAAGTTGCTAAATACACGACATCTTTCGACATACAATTGCCTTTAACCTTGATAGTGTAATTACCCAATCCATGAGGGGGACTAAAAATTGGATCAGAAAGGATGTAGGAGCAAAAGTTGCATCTAAGGCAGGGTTCCATGTAAGGTCCTTCTGTGTGTCTCTCATATGGGGTTGATTTTGGATAACATAATAACTGCTTAATGTTCTTTTTATTGCGATAAACAAATTTGGGTTTATCCCCCGTGAATTTCTTAACTATGGGGTCTACAGACAGAACATGCCAATGTTTACAGACAGAATGTTATCCGAAATCATGTCAATGAAAACTTTTTGAAACTGGAACTGGAAAGAAAAGAACTTTCCTGGCAACTTCGGTTAGCTGCTTGTAGTAGGCCAGGTATTAACGAGACATGCTCTATAGCATGTATTTTAAAGTTAAAAAATCTCATGAGATAGGGTAGAAATTATTATAGTTGACAATAGGCTTGGCTCCGGAATGAAGAAACAGAGAAGGAAAGTTAGAATACTATTTGTTTACTCGTTTACTTATTAATTTAAAAGTAAAGGAAAAATTTGTTTGTTGTATGTTTAATTATGAACTACTATTTTTTAAAAAGGCAAGCAAGAATTGTAGGTGGAGAGAGAAGAGCAAAACACCGCAAAGCTTATGAGTATTGTAAAAGCTTGCCGTACTGTCTGTGTAAGAATAATACGAATTTAAAAGAGTTCTGACCTTAGAGAGAGAAAAATAGCTCAGAAGAGAGTAATTTCCTATTACTTTATACTAGATAGACATACATATAGGTACCCTTAAGGACAGTGAAATATTTTATATAAAAAAGTAAAAAAGTAAAAAAGAAAAAATGAAGTTAACAGCCAGAACCTTGTATGAGTGGTTAGTTTTTGATTATTGTTACCTGTTTTTTATAAACTTTTATAATCTGATTTGTGTACAATCCGACTAGTTCACAATCCGACCTTTGTTATTGTTGTTGTGTTCCATGACTAGGTTTTATGAATTTTTAATGATTTGTTTTAATGATTTGTTTTAAATATTATTTTTTTAAATTTTAAATATTTTTAAATATTATTTTTATAAATTGGTAAACTATGAATTGTATTTGGGGCACTGGCACTTTAAAGCATTATTAGGTTGTTGATTGTAATAATTACTAGCACATGCACGTATATAAAAGATGCATTTGTAAAAAGTATTTTGTCTGAAGAAGTTCATCTACTAAGGGGAACGAAAAACGCATGTTGCGTTTCACGTTTACTTGGGTTGTTTGGCTTTTACAGCTATCAGTGAGCGAATCATTTGGTGAATAAAATTTGAAGGTTTTAACAAATTTATACTGTTGCAGAAGTTCCGTTTTTGCTGAACCGGTGTCACCAGCTTGTTCTACTTCCATATTATGTAGGCAAGACCAACCGCCTCCTAAGGGACAGGATACGTGAACACACTTAATATCTGAGTACCTGCACAGACGTGGATGAGTTGATTTGGGTGACGATGGATGTCCAGTCATTATTCACTGTCATCCCTAATACTGAGGGACTGGCCATGATAGGTAACTATCTTAGGAGGCTGGACTCCCCATTTAACATTGACTTAGTCATTTCTTTATTGAGAAAGGTTTTGGAATCTAATGTATTTTGTTATAAGGATAGTTTCTTTTTGCAACGGGATGGCGTGGCTATGGGCACATCATGTGCCAATAGCTACGCCAACCTAGTAATGGCTGAATGGGAACACATGTACCTTTTTCAGAACGAATTGTTTAAATTATATGTGCCCTTCTACAGGCGTTTCGTGGACGACCTGTTCCTGGTTTGGAAGGGCACACCAGTGCTGTTAGATGAATTTTTCAGTCTAATTAATGATTCATTATGGTTCCTTAATTTCACAATGGAATGGTCACTTGTCAGTATTCCCTTCTTAGATGTATACGTGGAGAAATTACCAGGGGGTATTGTGAATACAGGACTTTATAGGAAGTCTAGTTATAGGAACAGTTTGCTGCATCGATCCAGCATGCATCCTGGATATGTATATAATAATGTTGTTCGTGGACAGTCCATGCGGACTTCTAGATATACTCCACGTGACCCTGATTTTGTACTAGGTATGGAAAATCTGGACAAAATGTTTAGGGAACGTGGATATAGTACCTTAGATGTTAGTAAAGGCATGGAGGGAATTTCAACACTAAGGAGTAACAGAGCTATGCCCTACTTCTCTGAAGAAGCAGCCATGGCTCGTGTTAGTAATATAGTAACACAACAACCAAATACATGTTCTGTACAGAACAATGATGTGATATTCCCAATGTATTACACCAAAGATGTTGGCGTCATCAAAGACGCCATTATGAAACATTGGCATGTTCTGTCTGTAGACCCCATAGTTAAGAAATTCACGGGGGATAAACCCAAATTTGTTTATCGCAATAAAAAGAACATTAAGCAGTTATTATGTTATCCGAAATCAACCCCATATGAGAGACACACAGAAGGACCTTACATGGAACCCTGCCTTAGATGCAATTTTTGCTCCTACATCCTTTCTGATCCAATTTTTAGTCCCCCTCATGGATTGGGTAATTACACTATCAAGGTTAAAGGCAATTGTATGTCGAAAGATGTTGTGTATTTAGCAACCTGCACTTCCTGTCCAGCATATTATGTAGGCAAGACCAACCGCCTCCTAAGGGACAGGATACGTGAACACACGTATCACATCAGGAAAGCCCATTCCTACAATGCCCTTGCAAAACATACCATTGATAGTGGACCCCATCATGAGTTTAGATTTAGGATTCTCCAGCAGATTTATAGGACCTCCAGAAGGGGAGATATTGAGAATTATACGGAGAACTGTGAAGTCAACTGGATAATTAAGTTCAGGGCAGATCTGCCTCCTGGACTCAATGGCAGGGTTCCCCACGTCCTTTATTACAATCAAGGAGACTCAAAGTCCAAAAGTGAATACACATTTTTCTTACCATACTGTATTGTCATTATAATGTCAGGAGATTTACGTATAGTATGTCTTTAAAGACATCATTAGTTTTCTATGCTTTACTGTTTTATCGTTTAATTATGGATTAAAATTTTAGATTTGTAGACACTCATACAATTTTTATGTAGTATGTTGCTTTAAGGAACTGCAATTTTGGCGCCTTTTTATATATTTAAACTGTGTGCCTCCTAGTGTTTTTTGTAAGATGGTCTGATGAAGCTATTTTAGTGAAAGCGCTCACCGCATTTTTATTCGAATAAACCTGTTTTTACCTATTTGGCGATTTGAGACTTTTTGGTTTTTGGATCACATTGCATCAGTCTGAATATTTGAGTTCCCTGCCATTGTCTTACTCTGCGAACTTTTGGTTTGTGTTTTAACTCTCTATTGCTGTTCGTTGCAGAGTATTAACTTCGTGTGGATTGCCTTTTTTTTTTTTTTTTTTTTTATTGTGATATTGGGGCTTACACAGTGTTAAAATATTGTTGTACCATCTGGCAATCGAACCCATGGGATAAGCATGCAAAAATTGAAACTTGGCTTATCAGTTGACATTGCTGCAGGGTAACTGCCTTTCAAGTATGGAAATTAAAATTAATAGTAGTTTGGGAATGAATGGAGGTACACAGGCCTGTATGTGTGCAATTTTAATTAGTCGTAGAAATGCATTCCTATGTAGAAATCATTATTTCTGTTTGTAAGTATATTTCAGATGGATGAGGTTGAATGAGCTGGATAATACATTATGGGGTATGTTACATACATACTTCACAAGACACAGCTGTCCTAAATGTGTAGCTTGGATATGTAGTGAATCATGATGATTGTAACAAAACTGTTGTGCACATTGTACATGTGCAAGTTAATTTTATATTAAATATCATCACTGTCAGGTTTAGGAGCTCAGACACACATTAACTGAAGGTTATATGTCAAACATTAATAATATATGCTAAATAGAAACATTTTCTTATGCAAGTATCACTGATACATTGCTTGCAAGAAACATGTGTGGCATTTTCAATTTTCTTTAGCGTTAACATTCCTAATCAAAATGTTGTGAGAAATGGGATTCTTACACCCTTTGTAAAAGAATCTTTTAGTTGGATTCAAACCCTTTATCATCTGTGCTTCTTATTTCACGCCACTGCACTTACACCTTTTGTCACAGAGGCAGGTATATGACAGGTAGAACGTTTCTACTCAGTACTGTCCAGAGGGATGAAGAAAGTGCACTGCTGCCACTTTGTTTAAGTGTGAGTGTTTGTGTGTGTGTGTGTGTGTGTGTGTGTGTGTGTGTGTGTGTGTGTGTGTGTGTGTGTGTGTGTGTGTGTGTGTGTGTGTGTGTGTGTGTGTAACATCTGAAATAAGAGGTTGAATTGTAAAACTGGTGGAACTCACACTACCTTTCTATGAGGTGAATGCACAGTACCATGCCCAGTGCTGAGGGTAGAGTCTGACTTCCATTTCCGTTTCACTTTTGGTTTCACTCCAAACTCACAGTACTATGCCTTAAGAAATTTCACTTTATTAATACCAATTACATTTATAATTGTAAATATAAACCAAGTGCTATGTCTCTATTTTGTTATTGTACTATGTACAACTATATATATCTTTATTCTATGTGCACTTTTCTGTTTGTGTCTTGCACCAAGGTGCCTTGGTTTGAATAAAATGGATCTGTTGACAAGTCTCTCAAAATTAAATAAATAAATAAATAAATACAGTTATTCTGTATTAGATAGTGACAGGAAGGAGAAGATGAACTGAGGGCACTGAGTAAGGAGGAAGCTTTTAGATGAGAATAAGCAACATTTCTTGTGTTTGAGGCATAGCAGAAATGGAATTAATTAGCAAGTTAGATGCATTTCATCTGCTGGTGGGGGGTTGACTGTCAAGATAGATGTGTGAAGATCTATTTCAGCAGAAACTGAAACTTTTTTTTTTCTTTTTTTGAGTTCAGTGGTTCAGTGTTTGGCTATGATGAGGCACATAGGTGGCATATGAGGGGATTAAGAAGTTGATATTAAAGAGGAAGGTGAGTGAGGCATATGGAAAAGAGGTACAGAAGATGAAGTCATGGATGAGAAAGAGTAAAGGAAGGGCATGGAGTAAATATTAGGATTTGGGAATTGAAGACGAATGGAGGATGAGAAGATGCAGAGCACTTGAATAATGTAAGTGAATTATGATGAAGTCATGAAATGAGAAGTAGTCTGGCATATATGTATTGGTTTGTGTAAGAGGAGGTCAGAAGCTGATTTCCAGAAAAATGAAATTACACAGCTGGTATAAAGGTTTACTATCAAAATGTAGCATGGCACTTACGCAAAACTGGAATGGTCGAAAGCATGTTTTCCTTTTTCCGTAATGCCATTCTGAAAATGTTCAAACTCAGATTAACGAATGGTAGTGTACATTTGCTAATATGAAATTGATGTTCTGACTGGAGATTACACTATAGTGGGGATTGAGAAATGTATCCTTTCCCTCACTGTAGTGCGATCTTGGAGTTAGAATATATAATTTGCAGGGGGTGTGGGGCCTTGCCCCTCTGCAAAACTGTAAATTCTTGTGCTGTAGATGCACAATTCATATGGCAGCTTCAGCACAACTTCCTGAGGGTCTGATGGCATCTTCTGACATTCTGAATTTGTTTGAATGTGGACTTTGAAGTGATTATTTTTGACATTCCGTAAAAGTGACATTGCAAATTCTGAATGTCAGTTCAATGAAGTGGATAGATTTTTTTTTGGACTTTCAACATTTTGATAGTAAACCGGTGTAAAGCTAACATAAGGCTATATCAGAAGAAGTTGCATGAAACATGGTGGATGTGTAGAGTTACAGGGAGAGGTCAATTTGTCTGAATGCTGGTATTATAAAGAGCTTAGCAGTTAAAAGAAATAGTTATTTCCACTGTGGCAGCAAACATATGAAAAGAGGTGGATCAGTAATGGTTCTATTTAGTTAAGTTGTAGAGGAGAGAAAGATAGAGAAAGAGGATGGGTGAGAGTGAGGTTAATGATTATTGGCTGTGAAGTCAAATGGCACTGAAGAAAATAAGGCCATTGGTGTGAAGTAGGTGGGTGAGGTGGGGAAGGAAATTAATTTAGTAGGGTTGAGAATGATTTCTAGTAGATAATGGTTGCAAAGAACTGGAAAAAGTAAGAGAAGTGGACAAAAAAGAAAAAAAAAACAGCTTAGGAGGAAAAAGTGAGAATGTAAAAAATAGAGAGGCAGGTAGTTATAGTTCGGTAAAAAAGTGAAAGTGGGGAAGGGATGTGATAACGATACAAAACAAATGATGCACCTGATGCAGTAATGCCATAGAAAGTTCTAAAGTGGATGACAGGGAGAATGTGAAATGCTAGTTAAGATTAGTAATAATAGGTTCATAGGTTGGTACTAGGCTATCGGCCCTAAGGCCTATGCAAGCCTAGCCATAACAATTCCCTGGACATTTCTTCCCACAATATTTACTTCTCCGGGTCCCTGTCTAGCAGGGCAACTGACATGATCCCCGGGGTGAATTTCCTATCTCCCATCCAATCATCAAGGTTCCTTTTGAAGAGGGCCAATGAGGCGCTCTGCTTGACATGTATGGGCAGTCTATTTCAAAATATGGGGAGTCTCTGGGTCAGGAACCAATCCCTCCAGCATGTTTTGTTCATTGTGATGATAAGGCTTAGATCCCTGGAGTGTGTAGCTCTGAGGGATTGGGATTTCTTTAAGTGGAGCATGTCCAACGCTTCAGGGTTTGACATGGCATTGTATGTTAAGCAGAGATCACCTCTGAGTAGACGATATGCCACACAGTATAGCTGGAGTTTTTTTTAGACGGTCGGCATATGGCATCTACTTTAGGCCTGTGATTCTTTTAGTGAAGTATTTCTGTGGCCTTTCTAGCTGTTGCAGATGTCTTGTGAGGTACATACCAAATGGGGCATTATACTCTATAATGGGTCTAATGAGGGATGAGTACAGTGGGACAATGACCTCTTTTTGTCTGGATGAAAAGCCCTTAGTGATGAGGTGTGCCACATAGAAGGATTTCCTGACTGTTCTGGTGATGTGGTTATCGAAAGTGAGACCACTGTCCACTTGTGTCCCTAAGTCTCTCATCACACTTTCTATGTTTAGTGTCTTGCCACCTATGTGGTAGTTCATGGGTACATGTTTTTTTCCAAAGGGGATAACTATACATTTTTTGGCATTAAACTTGAGCCCATGGCTCTGGCACCAGGCATCTGTTTCTGTAAGGCCCTTTTGTAGAATATCCACATCCTTTGGGGATTCAATAATGGCTCCCAGTTTGCAGCCATCTGCAAACTTTGTTAGCCAGAGTCCTTTAGTGTTGGCCTGTACTTCAGAGAAGTAGATGCCAAACAAGAGTTGTCCCAGGACTGAACCCTGAGGTACACCACTTGTCACTTGTCTGGAGCTGGATTTGGAGTCAGCTACTTTTACAGTCTGGGTTCTGTCAGTAAGCCAGTTGGCAACCCATCGAGTGATGTAGGGATTTATGCCCAGCTTTTTAAGTTTATCTATGATTCCAGAGTGGGGGATGGTGTTGAAGGCCTTGGTGAGGTCCAGATAGGCTGTGTGGACCGCCTTACCCTCATCCACAGCTCTGGAGACCGATTCAAAGAAGTCAATCAGATTCAGGAGATAAGATCGGCCCTTCAGAAACCCAAACTGGGTGGGGTCCAGTGTTTGAAGGTTACCAGTGTCTTTGTTTTAAGTTCCATGATAATGCGTTCCATGCCCTTGCAGATCAGGCTTGTCAGACTGATGGGACAGTAGTTCTCGGGATCCAAGGCGGATCCTCCCTTGTGGAGCGGGATAACTGTAGCTGTGCGCCACTCAGTGGGCACGAAGCCTGAGGTGAGGCTATGATTAAACATGACACTTAGTTGGGGTGCCAGTTCATTTTGTAGTTCATGTAGTACACAGCCCAGGATGTCATCTGGTCCCATGGATGCTGTATTCTTAGCTTTGGAGAGTGCTGTTTCTGCCTGTGTGGCTGTGATTATCAAAATTTGGTAATCTTTTGGTATTGAGATGGGCCCTTTAGGGGATGAGAGAGGGGTGAAGTTGGCACTAAATCAATCTGCCAGGATATTGGCAATATCCTTGGGATCAGTATATTTAATGCCATTCTGTTGTAGCTCAGAGCAGATCTGAGCATTGCCATATAGATTCTTGACATAACTATAGAATGCCTTGTGGTTGTCTTTGGAATCTTTGGCAATTTTATTTTCGTAACTAGCTTTTGAGGATTTTATAAGGGATCTCAGCTTCTTACTGAGGCTGGTGAGGGAGTGTTTTGCATTCTGGGATTTTCCTCTTTTCTGCAACAGTTTCTTCCTTCTGTTGTATAGTTTGTTTATAGCAGGGGGCCACCAGATTGGCTTCCTTTTTTTGGAGAAGAGCATATTGGTTCTATTTGGGATGGCACGATTCATACACGAATGGATGTGCTCGTACAGTGCCTTACTGCAGGATTCTGCAGTTGAACTTCCAGATTCTGTCTGTATTGGTGTTGTGAAGTTTGTCACTTCTGACTTCAGTAGCATGAAGTTGGCTTTGGAGAAGTTTTTTAAGGAGGTTTCCTTACTGGGGGGTGGGGGTGGGATGTGGATGTCAAGGGTGATTTGCTTATGGTTAGACCTGACCAATGAGAGGGTGGCCACTGGTGTGGAGCATCTATCTCCCATGTTGGTAATGACCAGGTCTAGGATATTGGAGCCCCTGGTGGGACAGTGGATTAGTTGATCCAGGGCATTGGAATTTATGAATTCCAAGAACCGTTGGGAAAAGGAGTTGGTACCCGAGTAGTTTTCCCAATTAATGGCAGGGTAATTGAAATCTCCCAGTATTAGAGTGTTTGGTTATATCTTAATATTTTCCAGCATGTTTAGGAAGGTGCAGTGAAAATCTTGGGGTATGGTGGGTAATGTTGTAGTAATGGTGTAGTATGTATGGAATTGCATGAATATGTTGTAAAAGTTAAAGAATTAATGTAGATAATTCAGTCAGAAAAACAACTCTACTCTTTCATTATTCGTTTTCACTTGTTTTGGCATATCATTTTACAATTATTATGACCATTCATACAGACATTCTCTCCTTACTCTTAGAAAATGAAAAAGTTTTTAAATTAAATTTTCTTTATAACTACTCTGCTCAACTCTTTATCAAGCATGGACATTTTTGCTGTTTTCAGTTTTGTGCAAGATAGCAGCCATGTTTGAAGTTTAAAGTGTTTCCTACTAATCTTGTACAGAATAAAATTCAGACCAGTGAAATAGTATTAATTAATTACAAACTTGTCTACTTGTCTGTCATTTATCTTAAAAATGGTTCTATCCAAAACTTCTTTAGCCAATCCAGTTGTTTTTTTTTTTACATTAAATAAGCAATGGCCATGTAAATGATCACCCAGTATACATCATAAAATAATAGCTAAATATTATACCTAACCCTAATGTCCCTGCTGTATTTATAGACAGAAAATAAAGCCACAATTTAATCAGCCAAACACATTTTGTAGAAGAAGGATGAAATGTAGTTGCCTTATAGAAACTACATCTAATGAGTATCTGATATTGGATGTCAACAGAACTAGACCCCCACCATTACCAAGTCAGTCTTACATAGCATTAATTCTTTCATACATTCATTGTCATTGGTTTATCTTATTCATGGTCATTGGAAGCCTGAGCCTATCATGGCAACTAACACGTGTTAGGCAGAGAAGCAGTCTTGGAAGAGATATCAATTCAGTACATTTTTTCTTAGCATAATTAATTTTATACATTTGTCAACTGAGTAAGCCCACTGACACAAGTGATCCTTTTCAGGGATGACCTAGGAACACTGTCTACTTAAGAGACTTCTTCAGAAGCACAAAGTCGACAAATGGAGCTGGAAGGAATAAAACCATGTACTCTGGCCTACAGGAAGCACCTTGTGAACAGCTCACAAAGCAGCTCTTTAACAGTTCAGAAACCTAGTCCTCTATGATAACTGCTAGACTGATTGATTTAACCTTAACCCATAGAAGTCTAATGTGAGTAAACTTCTCAACAGAGCAGCAAGATTTAGTTAAGATATATTAGTTGCATCTATATGAATTACTTCAGAACAATATTGCTTTACCTTTTATATTCAGGCTTTGTAAATTTACCATACATGCCACACAAGTATGCATTTAAAACTTATGATAAACAGATTAGGATGGCCAGGTGTAACGTCATCACCAACAGCAGAATGAATACTGTTAGACATTAGGTAACTCAGAATCTAAATGTTTCTCAGGTTACCAAATGTTTTCATATTACATGCAGTGCTTTGTATCGAGATCTTACTTTTCAGATCAGTACAAAGCAATTTTTAAAGAGATATATTAGATAGATAGACAGACAGACATACAAACAGGCAACCAACCCATATATCATGTATGTAAGAGTAGGGGGAAAGTGAGTTACATGCACAGCTATGTTGTAATGGTAAATACATAACTTTCACATCTGAAAGTCTAGCCTCAGTAACAGTGGAACAGAGTCAAAAGATTGTCTTAATGGATAGTCTTTTTCTTAGGAACATACCTCTGATTACTGTAGCCAAGAAAGAAGAGCTTTAACTACAAATCAGATATAGCTTAGGTATTCAATTATGCCCAGATAAATGTTGCAGAAATATTATACAAGCCTGTATTGTTAAAAGGCTTGAGAAATAATAAGCACTGTAGTAGATTGTGACTAAGATTAGACTGCAAAGGCTTATTATACTTTTCTTAATTGTCTGTCTATCAATCACTTAACTAGAATAATCTGAGATATGTACCCAGCTAAGTTTTTTGTTGGAGAAAAATATAAACAAGTGAGTCTTTTCTGACAGATTTTGTGCTCCCTGCATAAAACTTGAATTGTCTGAGGGTATCCATGCTATGCAATAAAAACTCACAACTACTGGAGTAATTAGGGAGGAACAGCAAAGATAAACTGACTGAAATTAGACTCAGTGGTTATCTTAGGTATGAAAAATGGGGTCGTTTGCATGGTGAAACCTTGCCTTGGTGGAAGAGTAGAAGAACAGTAATATTGTGGAAGAGTAAGGGAACAGTAATGTTTGCAACTCAGAAATTATTAGAAAAATGAGCAACAAAATACTTATCCAGGGCAAATATTTTAATTTTGCTGGGGAAGGTGGCAGAAGAGTATGTTTTTACAGCATAAAATATATGCCCCACAAAGGAACAGACTTTCCTTCAGTGGAGACCTGATAAGGAAGGTACACTTTAGAAAGGCCTTGTATGCTTTCATAAAAAACAGAAGCACATTATCAAACTTTGAGGGGAAATAGAAATAGCAAAATGTACATTGTAATAGAAAACTGAAACCCATATAAAAACTGAGAGAAATAAAATAAAAGACATATATGGGAGCAATGGATAGATCTTAATTGCATTTCTAATATACTTATTTTCATTACATTGGGGATAAAAACAAGGCCAGAGCATATTTTCAAGCATTTCTGATGACTCTCTAAAAATAGTCTGTTTTTCTTCTAGAACAAGGTCTTAATACATAATGGGCTTATGAGAGTTCTAAATTCTTTGGCTAGAAAAGGCTCACAAAATTCATTAAAAGAAAAACAATATATATCAATATCCATAGCGATATATATATATCTATTTAACTACATCTATCTATGTGTGTGTGTGTGTGTGTGTATGGGTGAGTGTGTGTATGTGTGTACGCATATTATAGTGCTTTATTCTATACCAAATCCTGAACTCTACCAGCAAATCTTTTAATTAACAATACAAATTCATTCTGAAAATGAAGATCATCCTTTTCACTATATCACATTGTTTTCCAGTTATGCCTCAGTTTTCCTCAAATCAAGCAGGCCTTGTGTTTGAACATAGATCTTTAAACTGCTTTAGCACAATGTGAACAGCTGTGATGGCTCTAATTGAGATGTTTCAGTATTCACTGTTTCTCATAATGAATAAAAAATGCTGCCAGGGACTACAAGACAGATATTGGCTTAGCTTACTCAATGATGCTGACCCAATCATCCATTTGAGAAATTAGCTTCACTCTTGCAACCCCTAGTTCACTGTATGTGCATGTGCATTTATATATATATATATATATATATATATATATATATATATATATATATATATATAAATATATATATGCATTTTATGAGCATCCTGTTAGTCCTGAACTGGCAATGGCTGTCTTCCACTCACAAGTGAGGACAAAGTGTTTATTCCATTTTTATTTTTGTAAAGAGTTATGATGAATGGTTATTTAACGGATAGCTATGCAATGTTGTCTTGTTTAGATTCCTGCTGAGTAACAGATACTCTTATTAATATTATCACACTTAGGTTAATATAATAGGAGAGGGTAAAAATCCTTTAGAATTATACATTACAATGTTGTTACTTTAAAGGCTTATAGTCTTTAGTTAGAAACATATAAAGCTATTTTAATTATTTCAAATACAAAGACCTGAATATGCTGGGTGAATGTCTCAACCACATAATATAGTAAAGTCCAACACAGAAGAATGTGGTGAGACAAAACCAGGCTTCTTTCATAAAATGAATGAAAACATTTTCCCAG
>NC_056729.1:1091382895-1091458081 GCF_019279795.1 Protopterus annectens | reverse complement strand
ATAAAAGTATTTAAAATGCACATATAACATAAAGTAAACTTATAAAACAATGAATATTTCACCTAAAAAGTGAACATGCTTTAAGTATATGTTTAATGGGTACTTTCTCATTTAAACCTAACCCATAATCTGTCCGTAATCTAGCAATACATATACTCTAAACATTCATTTTATTTCTTATGTCACCTTTCCGTTGATTAACCATCACTCTTTCTAGAACTTAAAATTTAAAATTATGCTGAGATGATGTTTCTTTTGCATGCCTGGATAGGGCATTGCTGTCTACCCCATTTTTAATATTACATAGATTATTGAGGGACCGTATTAGAGAACATCTATCTGTTTTACCTACATAAAATTTGTCACATGTGTTGCAGCATGCTAAATATACTGAATGCACAGTGCTACATGTAGCAGAAACATTAAATATATATTTTCTACACTGATCTGGGTGAAAAAATTCACCTGAACTATCTATGTAACTGCAATAATTACAGTGATGGCAAGGTCTAGTCACTGCTTTATTAAGCTTATTGTCCTTGCATAGTGAATCACCACCAGCAAGTTTTTTCAGGTAATATAACATTTACTTCAAGCATCTTTTTTTCTTATATACAAAACTGGACTGTTCACCTACTATCTCCTTGCGTCCCACATTTATCATCATAATGGGCCAATACTTTCTAATAATATCTGCAATGTATCCTGAACAACCAGGATACGTAATTGGTATTCTACTCTTATCATTCTTCACCTGTTTTAATCTCAGTGCTGGAGGATTTGATGAGAAATAAGGTCTACCTCTATCTGTCCTACTTTTAGTAACTTCTCCCAACGTATTATGTACTTAACTTCTATTGTAACCCCTTGCTTCAAATGTCTCCTCTAAATCCTTTATTTCTCTGTCAAAATTTTCATCATTGGCATTCACCCTCAACATTCTTAAACCTTGACCCTGAATAATGTTATTAAAAATATAGTGCAGGTGCATACTACTGTGGTATAAAACACTTTTTCTGTAACACGGTTTCCTATACAGCATAGTATCATTCATTCAATTTTCATTAACCTTAATGGACACATCCAAAAAAAATGAATTTCAAGTTTAGAATAATCATCTGTAAATCTAATAAGTGTAGTGCTACTGCTGATATATTAAACATACTCTAATAATTCACTATTTGTGCCTCTCTAAATCATAAACAAATCATCTACAAACCTTCTGTAGAACAAGAAATGTGAATGATATGGACCTTCCAAGACATGGTCTATTTCTCGTATCAACATAATCAAGTTGGCGTAGCTATCGGCACATGATGTGCCCATAGCTACGCTATCCTTTTGTATATAATACCTTCTATTGAACAAAAACACATTGTTATGCAATATCATTTCTATTAAAGTGCTCAATAATTCTATCTTGCCAGCACTGAATTCATCCTATCCCATCAAAAACTATCTCATCCAGTCAGTGCCCACAGCACTAGGAATAACAGTAAACAATGAGTTGACATCAGAGGTTACTAAAAAACATTCATTAACATCAAAAATGGCTTGTGTAAAGTTATACAAATCAATCACAAACTGCCTTGAGTCTTGTAATATATGACTTTTAGAATCAATTATTGGTCTAAGATTTTTTCAATATATACTGACATACCCTCAGTGCTCCAATGTTGTGCTGAGAATTTAGGTCTCAAGGGTGGATTAATTATGTCCTTATGTAGTTTCAGCAGACTTTGTATGAACTGTATCATAGGTTTATCTATAAAGAAATAGTGATGAAAACTCTTATCTATGAAATTATTCAATAACATATGCCCTATTTTGTTCTTCATCCTCTCTATCTTGGTACAGACATCAAAGTGATTTGTTTACAATAACATTCATCACTCAACATTTATTCCATCTTACTCACATACCATGCAAAATCTAAAACAACTATAGCCCTCCTTTTGTCAGCGGGGCATATTATAATGGTATCTTCTTGCATTAAATTATGCAAAACTGTTCTCTCATTGGCAGTTATATTATAAAGGTTTTTACTCATGTTGTCACTATAATAATTCCTATAAATGTCTTCAAGGCACATTCTTTCAAAGGCATCGACAATTGGATGTATACTGGTGTAAATGCACTTGGCCTTCTAAACAAATTCATATCATTAACATAATTACCTTCCATACTTCCATACAGGACATGCTGGAGGGATAGATTCCTGTCCCAGAGACTTTCCATACTCTGGAACAGGCTACCCATCTATGTCAAGCAAAGTTCTTCATTAGCACTCTTCAAGAAAAATCTTGATGAGTGGATGGGAAATAGGAAATAAACCCCGGGGATCACTTCTGTCTCTCTGCTCAATAGTGGCACAGGAAAATAACTTTATTGGGTGGCGTAAGCCAGGGAACCTTGTTGGCTAGGCTTACGTAGGCCCTTGGGCCGATAGCCAGTACCTACCTATGAACCTATGAACCTATACTAGAGTCCTTGAACATATATTGTTGCATGACATTTTGAGTAAACATTTTTAAATCAAAAACAATTTCACTTATATCAGTTCGTTGTGACGGCACAAATGATCGGCCCTTCTGTGGAAGTGTCAATTCATCCTTACTTGATGTCTTGTTAGATAAATTTTTTGTATTTGAATATTGTAATTGACACGTTTTTAAGATTTAATTAAATTTGATTGGGGTGTGTATGTGTTTATATATATATATATATATATATATATATATATATATATATATACTAATGGAATGAGAGTTTTTTATACTTCTGATGAAGCAGCAAAGAGTTGCTGCGAAAGCACTCATGTAATATTGCAATAACATTTTTTCATTCATTTTATGAAAGAAGCCTGGTTTCATCTTACCATGTTCTTCTGTGTTGGACTTTATTGTTTTAATTCTTAATTTTCTTCATTTAAATTGACTGGCAATTACTACCTGATTCGTGAATGAAATGTTCATTTACAGTAAGCCTATCTCATAATACTTATGTGCTGTTAGGTTGAATTTTTTTTAACATATAAAATGTTTTATTCTACTTTCATATAGTATACAGATACAATAAGTGACCATTCAACTAGTACTTATCACCTTATTCACAAATTAAATTTTCATACACAGTAAGCCTATCACTTAATATTTGTGTGCTGTTAGGTTACATTTTCTTAATATAAAAAATGTTTTATTTTACTTTCATATAGTGTAGAGATACAATGAATGGCTATTTGACTGGTAGTTACCACCTTAGCCATGAATTAAATTTTCTTATACAGAAAGCCTATCACTTAATGTTTATCTCTATATGCAAATTATTCTTCTTTAATCATATATAATATCTCTTAAATATTTATATGTTTATTTGATAGATGTAGTAGCAAAATAGTGTTTGTGTTTGGTATGGTTTGGTTAGGAAAAGGCTTGCATGCAAAATTCATCAGTCCTGGAATGTTATGTTCCATGATGGGGTGTAAATGTTCATTATTCTATGGTTTCTTTTTTTATTCATAACAAATACTTACATTATTATATTCACATTTATCATTCAGTATTCACAAAAATTAGACTCTAAACTTATACACAAAACAATGTCTATTTTAAAGTGTATTTCCTTGAATGTCAATGGATTGAACAATCTGATAAAGAGATGTAGTCTAAAGAAATACTTAATACTACATAAATCTGATATTCTTTTCTACAATAAACATATTTAGTATCTGAAGATATTGATAGACTCATATTAACAGATTATACTGTTTTAGTGGGATCTCAATTCAAATCTAAGAGAAGATGTTGTTTGTCTTTTCGGCTTTTCCCGGTTAGGGGTTGCCACAGTGGAACTCCGGTCTGCTAATGATTGGCAGTTGGTTTTTATGGTGCCGAGTTGCCAGCCCGATGCCCAACCTTCAGTGAAGGCACGCCCATTCACACATGTCTTTTGGAGGTCACTCGACTGCGGGGAGGACATGCAGACTCCACACAGAAGGCACTCCAGCCGAGAATCGAAGAGTAGAACCTCTTGCTGTGAGGCAACAATGCTACAGCTGTACCACCACGGCTAAATCTAAGAGAAGAGGTATTTTTAAATATTGAGAAAAACATTAGGAATGCTAAATGTAATAGAAGAGGCATTTTTAAATATTGAGAAAAACATTAGGAATGCCTAAAATTATAGATGCAGACTCAGATAAAAATGGAATGTTGGGCATAGTAGTAATACAGTTAGAGAAAAAATACTGCACTCTCATAAATGCATACTGGATACCAGGTATGGTTGTGAATACTGTTAAAAGAACACATAGATGTTATTATAACATACTCTAAAGGTGAATTATTTTCTGGAGACTTTAATTGTATATTACCTGTCAATGAAACTACAAATAAAATAAAATAAATTCCTCAGTAACAAAACACTTGAATAATTACATCAATTCTATGAATCTGAGAGATATATATAACCTAAAACTATCAAATTCATTGAAATTCACACATTATTCATATAGATTTGGAACTCAAACAAATACAGATAAAGTTTTAGTCTCAAATTCAATATATTCTAAGATAGAGGAGGTATTGATTGTCTTATGTTCACTGTCTGACCACAATGCTATAATGTTTCAATTAACAATAAGCCAAAACAACTTAATTCATTATCAAAGAATACCCGCTTATATTTCAAAACTAAAAGACTTTCAGGAATGGTACTTAAAAGAAATACATCGAATCATAACCCTTAACAATAATGGAGACATTTCTGATACTATTGTTTGGGATACATTGAAGGTAGTTTTATATGGCAAGATTAAAAACTGGTATAGCAAAAAGGAAAGAATCGGATGAGGAATTAACAAACATCCAAATGGGAATTGACAAACTAAAACTGAATATAAAACCTAATGATATAAATGTAAATAATCAGTTAAAAATCTAAACAAGAAATATATAAATATACTTCATCACAAGATTTCTATTAACTTAGAGAAAATTAAACTACAAACCTACTCAAATCCCAAAAGCTTACATAAAATAGCAATTAGTTCAAAATGCATGAACAATAATAACCATATTAAGGAAATTATATATAAAGATAGAACTAAAACAAAGAGAGTTACAGACCTGATGACATATTAAAATGCTTTAGAAATTATTACGATGAAATCAACAAATCAAAGCACATTTTAAGCAGCAATAATCTTTTAGATGAAGGTTTAAAAGATATATACAATGGAAGCTATCAAAAGAATAAATACTTATAATGCATAGAGCTTTCTACTTTAGATAACTAAAATAACAAATTAAAATATGAAACTTAACAAAACACCAAGACTAGATGGGATAAATCCAGAATTGTATAAAATAATGCCTGATAACATTCTAAAAATCTTGCTAAACACATGTGAAGAGGTTAAGAATTCATCTAATCTACCTCACTCTTGGAAAAATTCCCTTATTTTCCCCATATTAAAACCAAACTATGATCAGGTTTCTTGTTGATCTTTATTTATTTATTTCACATTTGTCCAGCTGAGTTACAAAAAAAAACAAAAAAAAAAAAAAAACATTTTCAGTGGAGACTAGAGGAGAAAAACTCCAATAATGTCTAAAGCAATAAAAAGTAAAAGAAGCATTATGCATAAGATAAAATAGAATACAAACTGAAATGCTGTTATACAGAATAAATTATAGTTGTCACATAAGAAAGTGTGAGTACTAAAAATATAAACATACAAACAGTTTAGTCACAGTGCTGAAAAGCTAGCATGTTCTATTTACAAAAATTAGAAGTAATGCCAAGACACTTCCTAAGTAGAGGTTGTAGAATGTGAATAGACAGAGGTATATGGGAGGTTAAGTGGGGTGATTGCAGTGACAGATCTTGGAGTTAAGCAGGTGATCTTTTAGTGTCGTTTTAATGTTGTTGGCATTATTTATACTTCTGATATGTAATGGGAGTTTGTTCCAGCAATGAAAGACAGTATTTATCAAGGTTTATGCCAATTTTTTTACAAGGTTTATAGGCCAGTAGTAGGAGTTGGTTGGAACTATGAAGAGGACAGTGTGGGGTGTAATAGGGCAGAAGTTTGGAAAGTGATGGGCAAGTAGTGGGGATATTGAGAAGGGAGTAAGCAGTTTGGAGTTGAGTTAAGTTGATGTGGGAGATCAAGCCAGTTGAAGTTTCTGTAGGATCAGGCAGTGGTGGGAGGAGTAGGGATGATTTACAGTAAATCTAGCAACTTTATTGTATATTGATTTAAGTTTGTGAACAAGGGAAGGTTGTAGGTTAGTCAAGACAGGGGAGGCATAGTGTAGGGTGGGTAGTAAGAAAGGTCAAGCAAGGGGGGCATGGCCAAGGATGAACACAGGATAGCAGCAGATTTCTTCAGCTCCACCAACTTAACTGCACTGACAGGAAATAATTACTTTAAAAATCAACTAATGAAATAATTTTCTTTCTAAATACGTTTGGAATATCAGTTTCTTGAATAATATCTAAAAAAGAAAGACAATTTCAATAATTTTCCTGTCAGAAATCATCTTGGAAATTTCTCTTTCATCACCTCTGTTCAAAATGAGTTCCCGTAAGGCAAACAGTCAGGATTCCAGCATCAAGAAAGAGCTTCAGTCTCTGATATCTACTATTCAGCAACTAACAACCAAAATGGACAAACTGGATACTAAAATTGATAACTTCATAGAAAAAACTACAAAACAAATGGATTTGTTACATCAAGACTTGCAACAACAGAAGGCTCAGATTACAGGCATAGAAGAGACTGTTAATGATATGGAGAACAGAATCCAGGAAGAAGAAATTAACATTGAGTTTTTGCTGAAGCAGAACACACACCTACAATCCAAACTTGATGACCTGGAAAACAGATCTAGATGCAATAATATTAGGATTTTTGGACTGCCAGAAAATATAGAAGGTAACACCATTACTTCCTTTTTATATACTTGGCTTCCCAAAACTTTAGACTTGTCAGAAGCATTTTCTTTTGGTATTGAAAAAGCTCATAGGTCCTTATCTAATTTTAACTCTAACAAAAAGTATCCTAGATCAGTTATAGTAAGATTTTTATCATCTTATGACAAGGAGATGGTATTAAAATCTGCATGGGCTAAAGCACCTATTAAAATTAATGAGGCAACTGTGCATTTTGACAATGACTATTCTTCCTTGGTAATAACTAAAAGAAATTTTTTTTGCCATTAATAAGAGAGCTTAAGAGAGCACAGTTCAAAACTTACCTTTTATTTCCTGCCAAACTAAAAATCTTTTTACCTGATGGCCCTAGAATTTTTGAAGACTTGGACTCTGCTTTGCTGTATATTAAAAAAATAAGATATTAGATAAAATAGAAGATATGGAATGGGCAAGTCCTTCGTTAAAGAGGATGGCAACAGGAACTTCTTGGTAGACTTCAGAGAAGCAAAAAAGACTAAAAAACAAATTACATGTTCTATATTTTTTTTCTTTCTTTCCTTCTCTCTTAATCTCTTCAAATACAGTTACTGCATCTTCAGAAAGCCACAAATATTTTAAAGATTTATTCAAAGTTATTTTTCTGTGTGCAAAGAACTGTTTTTGTTTCATAAATTGTCAAACTCTCTGAGGAACAAATAACATGCTATCAATCAACTTGTTTCTCTTTGTGATAAAGAGACCTATGGTTAGTAATTTGATACATTTTCTTTCTCTTCTTGTTTTAAATAATGGCATTCTTTATAAACTATGCATTTAGTGAGGGGTGGGGGAGGGCAAGGAGAGAAGTATGATGTAAAATATGGAAAAAGTGAAATAATAATTTATTAGTTCTTTAAAACTATATATGCTGTTTAAACACTGTTGCTAAATATTATATCATGACTTTATTGCTTATACATGATTACAAATAATATGTCATGATATAATTGTAAATAATTAGAACTAAAATAGTTGTAAGTAGTATGTTTCATGTTTAACTTTATTAATACAAACAGCAAGTAATATTTCTTTGTAGATACTCTTTGTAGCTTCCTTTTTTTCTTTCTTCTCTCTCTCTCTTTCTTTTTTCTCTACTCTCTTCCTTTTTTTTTTCTCTCTCTCTTCTCTCTTATAAGTACAGTTATATGCTTCTGATAATACTGATATATGTATATAATAAGATTTGTATGAGAAAATGAAATGGGGCATATAAAAATAAGTTATATAATATGTTAAATAACTGTAGGCTTGGTTTCACTGTCATAGAGACTGTAGTGACTTGTAAAATACTTGAAGGTTTTGCACTGTTTAGTTTCATTTGTATTACTAAATGAATGTCAGTCACTTGTATTTACTAAAATTCCCGCCAGAATGTTAAGGGAGACAATTTAGGATGTGGGTTACCTCATGAATAGTGTCCTCGAGTTGTTTTAAAAGCTTCAACACTCAGAATACACAGAGAAGCTGAATGCAGTCATTTTGAACTTTGACCCCTGATTTCACACTGACACATCGCAGATTCAAGAAGAACACTGTTCCAGGAAGTAGAACTGCTGTAAATGCGACTTTGTGATGAAAAACGAACTTTATGACATCTAAATGTGAGTTATTCTTTATAACAACTTACTTATTTAAGATGTAATTTATAAAATATGAAAGTTATAATGATTTTAAATGATTCAGTATGCCATAGTAAGCAAGTGAGATACTTTAGAAGGCATAGAAGGTAAAACACATATACACATGTTTTTGAAAGCTTACATGATTGCAGCATATTAATGTATATAAATACTTATGATTTAAACATATATAATGTTATAAATCATTTGCCATAACTAACTGACAAGCACAAGTATCATTATGTCTATATTTTAGAAGAAACTGTCATGTGACATATTTTAAAGCTGCAGTTCAGATATATAAAATACAGATGGCTTTCATCACAATGATTTATGTATAACTAGGAATTATCATTGCTGTGCAGTATGACTTGTAACCATATGTATGAGTATAAATATTTTATTTACTGGCAATAATAAGTATGAGAAGAAAGCTTTGGTGCAAGTAATTTAAAGTTTTTAAAAACTGTTAACTGCATTTCTATGGCAGAAAGTAGGAATACCCTAATATATGTAATGTCTGAACCATTATAGCCTAAGTTATTGAATCCAAATGGACATAAAAACTTATTTTTACAAACTTTTAATAAACTAATATATAGATATGCTCCTTTTTTTTTTTTTTTTTCTCTCTCTCTTCCTTTCTCTCTTCTCGGTTCCCATTATCAAGTTTATTAGAATGCTATTTTGATTATGAGTGTATTTTACAAAATAGATGTACATAGTAATATGAGCTGTTTCTAAATGTTCTTATTTGTTTATATGAAGCTGATTTATAAATTGTTTAGCTTTGTCTTACTAGATAATCTAATTAAATGAGGTTAACTTTTGTTAATAATAGTTAGTATTGAATTGATATGGAGGCAGCTGAGGTACTGCTGCTTAGGATAGGGGGATAACTTGAGTGGTATGTGCTACTCAAAGTTGGAGTTCTTAACTCCAGACTGGGTGCAATGTTTAATCCTAATATTATTTTCACCTGTTTATTGTTGTTTGTATATAGTTCTGACATCCACAACACATTTTATAAACTTATTGTCACTACAAATAAAAGTGAAGCTTATACAAAATCCCATAAGATTTTCAATAAATACAGCTATAATTAATGGTACACCTAAAGGAGGAGGTATAATATCATTTATTTTGTTAATTGTTATTCTGATTATATGTTTTATATGTTTATAAAAGCTAAATGATTTCTCTAAAAGGAATTTCTTTAAACATTAATGGACTGAATAACCCATGTAAAAGGGCAAGTTTAATGAGATACATTAATTTGCATAGGGCCAGCTTAGTATTCCTTCAAGAAACACATCTCCTGAAAAAGGATATTGATACATTAGCCACTAATAAATATACAGTCTTGGTTAGTTCAGAACACACTCAGAAAAAAAGAGGAGTGGCTATTTTATGGAATAAAAGTATGCCCATACCTAAAACTATTAAGTCTTATAAAGATGATAAAGGAATGTTTTGTATGGTTATAATACAGATTAATGGAAAGACATATACATTAATCAATGTATATTGGATACCAGGAATTGGCATTAATACAGTGAAACACCATCTCAATAAGATCATATCATTTTCTATAGGAGATATTATTTTAGCAGGTGACTTTAATTGTATCCTACATGGAAAAGATGCTACTACTATAGGAAAAAGGAAAACTACATCTAATGCAAAACATTTAAATGATTTTTTTAATTTATATCATTTGAATGATATTAATAATCAGATAGATTCAAAATCATTACCATACACTTTTTTTCTAACAGATATAAAACGTATTCAAAAATAGATAGAGTCTTTATTTCTAACCAGATGGCTACAGACTTAATTAATTCTAAAATCATTTTGTGTCCTATATCAGATCATAATTCAGTTGTCTTTCAGTTTATGATAAAAAGTACTTACAATGTTCAGATCAAAAGGATACCAGCATACTTAACTCAACTAAAAGACTATAAAGATTATATACTTTCAGAAGTGCAACATTTTTTAGACTTAAACAATACACCTAAAGTCTCCATTGTTTATGTTTGGGATGCTTTAAAATCATATTTATATGGACAAAGTATCAGATGGTATAATAATAAAAGGAAATCTTGGGACAAGGAATTACTAGATATTCAAAGCAAATTAGACTCATACAAACATAATAATAAAGAAAATATTATGGACAAAAAAGTCATTGAAGAAATAAATAAATTAAATGAGAAATACAAAGAAATTTTAACTCATAAAGTTAAAATAACATTAGAGAAATATAAATTTTGTCTTACTCAATAAGTCCCAAATACTTACATAGACTTAAAAATAAAACAAAAAGGTTGAATAAACAAAATCATATCAAAGAAATTTTCTCTCCATGGAAAAAGAAGAATGTTTCTAGTTTACCAGAAATATTAGATGAATTTAGAAATCACTTTCACAAAAATAATCATAATAACATTAACATGGAGCCTAAAGATAAAATAAAGAAATTTATAACTACAAACATGAACAAAAAACTTAATAAACAACAGACTAAACTAATGGATAAAAATATTTCATATACAGAGGTTATTACACAAATAAACAAGCTTAAATCAAACAAAGCACTAGGTAATGATAGTATTATACCAGAGATCTATAAAATTCTTCCCAAAAGTACTTACTCATTAATACATAAGGTTTTTATTTTGGCCCAAAATGAGTTAACAACTCCCCCATCTTGGCAATACACATTTATTTCACCAATTTTAAAACCCAATAAAGACCCAACCAGATGCACTTCATATAGACCTATTTCATTACTTAATGTTGACTATAAAATGTTTATGAGTATTTTTGCTGATAGATTAAAGACAATCATCCCAGGCATTATAGATATAGACCAGACAGGCTTTATTGTAAATAGAAATACTTTTGATAATATAAGGAGAACTTTAACGTTAATTGATTTTGCAAATAGGAAAAAGAAAGATTTAACACTTATTAGTCTTGATATAAGTTCAGCATTTGATTCAGTAAGTTGGGACTACTTGTTTATCTTACTGAAGTGCACAAACTTCTCAGATGCATTTGTAAATCTAATTGAACATCTATATAAAGGAGCATTGGCTTACATTAAGATAGGAACATATGTCTCACAAAAATACCCATTTAAAAGGTACAAAACAAGGGTGTCCACTCTCTCCACTATTATTTACTTTAATAATGGAGCCTTGGGCTAATTTGATCAGAAACAGTACTGATATAGAAGGATTTGATATAGATGAAAATACAATATCTAAAATTCAACTTTTTGCAGATGATGTTCTAATTACATCAGCTGGATCTAACTCTTCTGTGCAGTCCTTATTTGATAAAATGATGGCTTTTAAAAATATCTCTGGTTTAATATTCAATGAAGAAAAAACTAAAATATTACCAATATACACACGAAAAAATGTCCTCATTAATGATTTTAACAAATATATACCCAACTCAGGTCAGATAACTTACTTAGGTATAATATTAACTAAAGATATCAAATCTATTATACATAATAATTATAGTACTTGTCTTCTTAATATACAAAATCTTTTCAATAGCTGGAACAATATGTTTTTTACCATGGAAGAGAGACTCACAATTATTAAAATGATAGTATTCCCTAAGATATTATACTTAATACAATCAATAATACTCCCACCTACAAAAATAATTATTAAGAAATTGAATTCACTAATGTTAAATTTCTTATGGACACCTAATAGACCTAGGATTGCATTAAAGAAACATACTAATAGCTGGTCTCAAGGGGGCATTTCATTTCCAGACTTTAATTTATATACTATCTCTTCTATTATAAAAGTTATTACTTTGTTAATAGATCAGTCATATGTTGCAAGATGGAAAGATTACTGGGTACTAATTAGCATTCACCTCATGAAAATCTCTTTAATATATAAAAATATTATTGTAAATAACCCCATGTTATGGTTACTAAAGGAATTTTGTACTTCATCCATTACACCAAAATATATAGTTAGTTACCCATTAAACATTATTATCAGTTATCGTAATTTTATATTCATGCATCCTAAGTATAAGGAATGGAATTTTCTTCTATTCCCTATAATGTATACACAAGGTATGCTTTTGTCAACCACCTCTGAAAGAACTCTTTTAGTCACAGAGAATGATCTAAAGTATTGGTATCAGTTGCTGTCTGATAATAAAGTAAAAAATTTAGACTTCTTAAAGCAAGAATTTGATTTGAGAGAAACATGTTGGTTAGAGATTCAGACTTTTAGACAACATCTTATTAATAAAATTGATTTAATGTCTTTAACAGTTAAAGAATCTGTTCCAATACTGATTGATTACTTGATATTAAATTTACAACATAGAGTTTCTGATAAAGGTAAGCTCTCATACATACATAAAATTATCAGAGAAGAAACTCATTACAGTTCATATACCTATTGGAATTATTTCATTTCCATTAATGGTGAATCACCAAAACAACAAGATAAACAATATATATTGGAATCTGCTTATAAAACTACTTCTTCCATTAATTGGAGACTTTTTACTTGGAAATTTTTACATAGATCCTTCTATACACCTTTAATGATGAATAAAATAAATAATAAAGACAAGTTATGTAAAAGATGTAATGTAGAAATAAATGCTGATTGGGCACATATGTTTTATGACTGTATAAAATTGAAGGAATATTGGAATTTAATTAATGATTTTTTGCAGGGCCTTTTCACAGATAATTTCATTGTTTCTAAAGCACTTATATTATTTAACACACCTGTTCCTAAAAGTGTTAAAAAAGTTAAACTTCCCTTATTATGGTCTATTCTAGCAGTGGCTAGAAAAATAATAACCAGAAATTGGATTTCAGATACCCCTCCTTCATTTAATGAATTTAAAAATGTTATGACTGAAGTGTGTCATATGGAATTGATGACAATAAAATCAAGAACGACTAGAAAAACATCTTATTATATTATATGGGATACTTTACAAAACCTGTTAAAAAATCTTAGTCTCAATAGCATGACATTATAGTTTAATCAATTGATTTGATTTGTAGTGGATGTCTTTGTAAATACTTTGATTATTTTATTGAATGTTATAACTATGTCTATTTTAATTGCTTGTATAAAATTGTTATGATATTTATTTTTGTATGTTAAAAACAATAAACATGTTTAAAAAAAAAGAAAGGTCAAGCAAGGGCACGTTTGGATTCTGCACTAAGGTATTTTTTTTTTATTTCTGTACAGTAGGCCTAATTTTGGTGTTTTTTTATGCTTTGTTGGTCATGTAGGTCAAATTTTTGTTGGTCATCAATAATGGTGCTGTGGAGTTTAGTTTGATTTTAAACTTTTATAATAGTGTTGTTGAGAGAAGATATTGAAAAGGTAGATTTACAGTGGGAGACAGAGTTAGGTGGAAAAAGGAAGAGCTTTGTTTTATTGGGATTAAGGATGAACTGATTGTCACTAAGTTATCTTTCTACATAAGAAAGGAGTTTTGTGTAGTAGTTAACAGGTCTGACAAGTTTTCAGAGGCAGATATCAATGTAGAGTCATTTGCATATTGTACGATAGATGAGTGAACACAAGAAGTATGCAGATTATTGGTAAAGATGTTGAGTAGCAGAGGGCCAAGGATGGAGCACTGGGGTACCCCAGTTTGGATAGAGAGAAAAGTGGAGCAAGAGTTAAACCATCTAATTGATGTCTGTTAGAGAGGTAGCTGGAGAGCCAGTTGAGAGCAGTGTGACAGATGTTGAGATGGGATAGTTTGAAGAGGAGTAGAGAGTGACAAACAGTATTGAAGGCTTTAGATAGATCAAGGAATAGGCAATATACAAGTTTGTTGTTGTCTCTGGCCATAGCGACAGTTTCAGAGAAGGAAATAAGGGCAGTGGAGGTGCTGTGTTTAGGCCTAAACCCATGTTAATTAGGAGCAAGGAGATTTTCTTGGATAGGATATGTGATTAGTTGAGAGTTGAGTGGATACATTTTTCAAGGATTTTAGACATAGAAGATAGGATAGCAATGAATTTGAAGTTCCTGAGTTCAGTTGAATTACCACCCTTCTGTAGAGGTATATTGTAGAAAGATTTTCAGTGGACAGGATTCTTGAATGGATCTATTAATTAAAATGGAGAAAGGAAAATCAATAGAGTCAGCAGCCATTTTAAGGAACTGAGGAGAAAAGTTGTCAGTAGAGAGAGACAGGTTTAATTTTCAAGAGTATTTTTCTGATGTAGGAAATAGAGACAGATTTGAATGAGAAAGTTTTGACATTGGCAGTCTGAATAAGATAGGTAGAGCGGTTTGTGTTAAAGGCATCTCTAGTAGAAGAAAAGTTATTAGGAATGAGCTTGGCAATAGTCTCTATGAAGTACTGGTTAAGAAATGTTGCAGTTTCTGTTGGGGTGTTGTTAGGGAAGGGGTTGGGACAGTGGGGGCACCAGGATGGACAGTGCTGTTAATAGTACTCCAAAATCTTTTAGGGTTGGTGTAGTGGTTAGTTTGAGCTTGGATGTAGTAGTTTTTCTTATAGTGATTGATTTTTTGGTGAGGTTACTAAGTTCTCTGTAGTCTTGTAATTGTGAGGGGGATTTAAATTTTAGCCAAAGTTTCCAAGACTTATTTCTTTTTGCCATGAGGGAGGGAGTGTTTTTCGTGAGCCAGGGGGCATAGTTGGATTTGACCCTGATTTTCCTTAAGGGAGCTAGAGAGTTCAGGATATAAAGAAGGATGTGGTTAAAGTACATTTTCATTAATGGGTAGAGCGTACAGGAAAGACCAGTTGATACAGAAAAGATAATTATTCAGAGTATCTGGATTAAAGTTGGTGAGTTTTCTGCAGCTATGTTAAGGTGAGGTCACTGTAGTTGGGGGAGTATTGATAGATGCGAGTTTGCAGGTGGTCGCTTATAGTGCTGGAAGGGGTACAGGGATTATGGTACATGTGAGGTTTATTAGTGGGGATCCAATCTATAGTGGACTTGGGTTTGTTTTGATATAGGTAGGTGGGGGTGGAGATCAGTTGGGGAAAGACATGGAGTTTGATACTGTTTTGTGGGAGTGAATATTTAGGTAATTCCAGTCTATGTTAACATCTCCAAGGATTAAAGTTTCATAGGCAATATTTTATGATAACCAATAAAGTATTTGCTCAAGGATTAGGATATTTTTACCTGGTGGGATATAGATGGATGCAACAGCAAATTTCTGTGGGTATTTAAGTGACAATTTAGAATGAGAAGTTCAGCAGGTTGAAAGTTTGGGATGGAGACAGCCAGTGGGAAAAGATTAAACTGTTTGGAATAGAATATGGCAATACTGCCACCTTTTTTTGGAATTATATTTAATCAGTACATATTAAATCCTGGAGGTAAGACTTCAGTATCTGAAATGTGGGGTTTAAGCTACATTTCAGATATGGCTAAGATTTGGGGTTTGTTAGAAGCTGTCCAGGAGTGAAAGTCAGTAATTTTATTAACTAAGCTTTGTGTGTTTAATGAGAGGATAGTTACTTGTTTTGAAGTAGGGGAGGGAATGTTTGGCAATAGCAGAGGAGATAATGGGGTAGTATTAGCAGAGAAAGTGAGAGTGGTAGGGGAGAGTGGGCCTGAGTTTGGATGAATGTCACCAGAAAGAAGTAAAGAAATGTAGAAGATGATTGGTTGAGGAATGTGGAGGTCATAAGTGGAAAGTTTAAGTTTCAGTTTTGGAGAAGTAGAAGTAGTGGAAATGATGTAGAGTTTGAGAAGGTAGATGAGGGAAAATTGGAATAGTGAGGAAGAGATAGTGTAGACATGATTATTGTTATTTATAGTAGGTAGGCAGATCCTGAAGGGAGGTGGCTGAATATGGCTTAAGTTACAATGATAGCTAGTGAGGAAGGAGAGGAAGAAAAACAGTGGAGATAGAAGATATGGGAATGATTAGTAAATGGCTATCTAGTATCAGAAGTGAATTGGATAGTGCAGTGGAAAATGTGGGAACAGTGCAAAATGGGAAAGGAGGTATTACGTTTTAGGGGAGGGGGTAGTTGTAATGTCAAAGTGTTAAAGTGGGGGTAGCAAGGTTATACGCTGGAGTGTGAGGAAAGGGTGTGGTTATGTAATGAGGCTTGGGTACAAGTCTAGATGTTGTGGGGTGGGTGGGAATGGGGGTAGGGAGAGGAGCAGAGTGAGCCTGACCATAGTGAGGGAAAACAGAGCAGGCTGACCTAGATCAGGGAATACATGCAAGCAATAAAAATGTCTACAAAAGCAATCAGAGACCTGGGAACATGAGGATAGGTAAGTAAAGTATGAGTGAGTCCTATAGTCAAAAAAACAGGCAGAAATTAGGAGAAATACAAAAGTCAAAAGAAGCAGGCAGAAATTAGGAGAACTTAGACTAGGGAGGTACTGTACTAGATAGACTTTTAACAAGGCATGAGGAGTGTAACTAACAATTTGGGGATGGGGGAGTTAAAATAAACTTATATGCAGTCTAGTTTAAACACTATGGCAGGGGAAGAGAGAAAAAAAGGTAAGAGTAGCTTGCAAGTTATGGAGGGAGGGAAATTCAGTGCAGCTGTCAGCACTGATGCAGAGCTCAACCAAAAGGCACTACAAGTACCCGTTTGCCTAACAAAGCAGTAGCTAGTGCTACTGAAAGTATTAAAAGACACAATTCAGCAGAGTTTAGTTGAAAAAAGCTGTGGTAAGCACCTGGCTAGAAGAAGAGAAGCTGTGGAGCTGATCAACTAGTAGTCCAAACGTTTTCTTAACTTTATATTTTTGGAGTGTCCACACTTTCAAGCATGGAGAGGGGAAACAACTGGACCCACTATGTAGTCAAGATGTACAGGCACTAAAGGAAAACAGAAAAGGAAGAAATTGTAGTAAAAGAGTTTGACAACCTCAGTGAAACAAGCTTAATATCAGTGTCATTCAGGTTGTATAACAAACACTAGCAGCAGAATTACTTAGCAATAACATTCTAATAATAGTTCAGTCGTACCTCAACTACAATCACTACACAAATTGCAGATAAACACAGATTACTAACAATTCCAGTCTGCACAAAAACAGCTAAAATATATAAATTGACTGCAGAATAAAAATAGAAACACTAACTGTAAAGCTACATTCAGCCATGTAACGTGGTTCATACATATATAGCCCTAGTGTTAACAGGTACAGAAAACAAAATCAATATAAGAACGGAATGCATGGGTTCAATTTAAAAACCCATGTGCAGGTCCCAACACAGTGTTAGACCTTGGAGGTCAAATTAAATGCCACCAAAAAAATTAACAATATCTATGACAAGGATAATATGCACTTAAGTAAAGCAGTACTAGTAGGTGAAACAATAGCATGCAGTACACAGTAAACAAACAGTTCCAGCCACAAAATGCTAGCATACAATTAACAATATCTATGACAAGGATAATATGCACTTAAGTAAAGCAGCAGTAGTAGTAGTAGTAGGTGAAACAATAGCATGCAGTACACAGAAAGCAAACACAGTTCCAGCCACTATCACTATAACATAAGATGATAGTCAGTTTGAAAAATGTTTACACTGTCAAATATAGCAGTAAAAAGGCTAAAATAAAGGTTTACATTGCCAAAAACCAATTAAGAGAAAGCAAAAAAATGAGTGCTTACATAGGAGCTCACAACACCAGGGACAGCAGCTGCTTAGAGAAATTTAAAGGTGGCTCCCAGGGTTTAAAAAAACTCTTACAGGTTAGAGCGGGAGGATCAATAACACAGCCATGTATGAAGGGGTTTCGCCAAATAATACAGTGTAATCAGACCTAGACCAGGGAATGCATGCAAGCAATACAAATTCTACAAAGACAATCAGAGACCTGGGAACAGGAGGATAGGTAAGTAAAGTATGAGTGATTCCTATAGTCAAAAGGAACAGGCAAAAATTAGGAGAAATATAAAAGTCAAAGAAGCAGACAGAAATTAGGAGAATTTAGACTAGGGTGATACTCTACTAGATAGACTTTTAACAAGGACGGAGGATTATAACTAACAATATGGTGAGGAAGAGTTAAAATAAGCTTATATGCAGCCTTGTTTAAACACTATGGCATGGGAAGAGAGGAAAAAAGGTAAAAAATACTTGGATGTCATGGGGGATACAGTGCAGTTGTCAGTACCGATGCAAAGCTCAACTAATAGGCACTACAAGTACCTGTTTGCTTTACAAAGCAGTATCTATTGCTACTGAAAGGTTTAAAACGACATTCACTGCAGTTTAGTTGAAAATAGCGGTTGTAAGCATCTGGTTAGAAGCAGAGAGGCTGTGGAGGTGATCAACTAGTAGTCCAAAAGTTTTCTGAAGTTTATATTTTTGGAGTGTCCTTGCTTTCAAGCATGGAGAGGGTAACAAACCGGACCCACTATGTAGTCATGACGCACAGGCACTGGATAAAAGTAGAGAGGCTGTGGAGGTGATCAACTATTAGTCCAAAAGTTTTCTTAAGTTTATATTTCTAGAGTATCTGTACTTTTAAGCATCTTATCATCCTATATCTATTAAAAGTAGATTATAAGGTATTCATGTAGATCTTACCTAAGAGATTAAACTCAATACTTGCTTGTTTAATAAAAGAAGATCAAAATGGCTTTATTATTAATAGAAAAGGCCATGACAATTTATTTAGGTTTTCTTTGATTGACATTTCTAATAAAAACAATAACGAATTATCAATAATAAGCCGAGACATAAGCAATGCATTTGATTCAATAAACTAGTCCTATCTGTTTAGAACATTAAGAGAATATAACTTTTCTTATGAATTCATAGAACTAATCAATAAGATTTATAATAACTCAATATCATATGTAAAGCTAGACACTTTCATATATAATCCCTTTAAAATTTTAAATGGAACAAAACAAGGATGTCCACTATCCCCTTTATTATTTGCACTTGCAATAAAACCTTTTGCTAACTTCAAAAGGCATAATATTAATCTAAAAGATTATACATTTAATGAAAATCTTTCCCTTAAAATCCAGCTGTTTTCTGACAATATTTTAATCACTAGTGGAAATGTTGAAAATCTTTAGAACATTTAATACAATCTATAGACTTCTTTTAAAAACTATCAGGGCTAATATTTAATCAAAATAAAACAAAGACATTTCTAATAAACAAACAGATAACTGATAGGTTTACTACATTTAAAAACTTGAAATGGGGAAATTCTCAAATAAAATGTTTAGGAATAATCATTAAATCAACCTACAAACAGTCAATAACAACTAATTAGCAGCATATAATCAATACTATAACAAAATTAACAGAAGCATGGAACAAATTATTCTTTACTTTTAAGGACACGCTAACTGTAACTAAAATGATAGTATTATCAAAGATTTTATATATCAGCCAATCATTAATACTCCCCCAATCAAAACAAACGTGGCACCCCAAAATACCTAAAATCTCCAACAATGGTATACTTTAGGTTGGGAAGAGGGAGGTATTCATTTTCCTAACTCTGAACTGTATATTACATCTATGATTATACAGTCTACATGTGTATAGATTCTTCATTTACCTCATGCTGGAAATCAATTAATGAAACATTAATAACACAAAATAAACACATAATTGAGTCATTTATAAATATTGATAGAAATATATTCTTATGGATTATAAAAGGTTATTTATTGAATGAAAAACACTAATATATCCTCTTTCCTTTTATGAATAAAATTCTTATATTATTTACAAAATTATTTAAATCAAATTATTTATGCAAAGATTTATCAATAATATTATTCCTAATAGCTTACAAGAGCAGATGTGCAATATCTTTTAATACCAGAAAAATGATAGATCTGAAGGAGAATGGGCTTATACATTGGCATCAGTTCTTATTTAATTGCAAAATATAGTATACAAAATAATAGTTGGTTAGACTTGCAAACATGTAAATAATTTATACAAGATAAAATCAAAGTAACATTCAATACACAAAATAATCGGATTCCCAAAATTCTAAACATTATATCTAATATCAATAACAAATCATCTAATAATACTTCTTCGTTATCAATAATTTACAAAATCCTAAGAACTGAATTTGTTTTATCTGATAGCTCATTCTGGTCAATATTTGACTAAAATTAATAAAGAAGAATTTTCAGATAATAATAAACTAATATTGAAATCAGCAGCGAAAACAGCATCTTCCCCACACTGGAAAATATTTACATGGAAATGTATGCAAAGAAATATTCAAACACCTCAAAAGATGGCAGCTAAATATAAATTAGATAACACAACATTTTGGAGATGTGAGATATACCTTAATGCTGATTGACAACATATGATAATTGGTTATAAAATATTTCTTCCATTTTGGACTGACTTCAGAAACATTTGTAGAATATTGTAGTTGGGTAAGTCTTACATCTCAGATTATCTTATATTATTTAATGCACCTATATCTGAAATGATTCCAATATCACAAATACCTCTTCTCTGGAGTATTTTAGCAATAGCTAGAAAAAAAATTACAAAAAACTGAAAAACAAAGACTACTATCTCATTCAATAATGAATTTATTTGTTTAGCAAAATCAATATGTAATAATGAAATATTATAAAAATGAGAACTAAAAATGTGACAAATTATTATCTTGGGAAATATTACAAAGCTTACTAGAAAACTATTAATTATATTAGAAATATTTTGAAAACAAATTCAGTCCTTGGGATTTTGTAATTTTTTGATAATGAAAGTTGGGTGTGCGATGGATGAAAAAAAAAATTTTGGAGTGAGTTGGATGAAGTGGTGATGACTGTACCCAAGGGTGAGAGACTGGTGGTTGGAGCAGAATTCAATGGGCATGTTGGTGAAGGTAACAGAGGGGATGTGGAAGTGATGGGTAGGTATGGTATTAAGCAAAGGAATGCAGAAGGTCAGATGGTAGTGGCTTTTGCGAAAAGGATTGACATGGCTATGATGAATACATATTTTAACAAGAGGGAGGAGCATAGGGTGACATACAAGAGTGGAGGAAGATGCACACAGGTTTATTATATCTTATGTAGAAGGGCCAGTCTGAAGGAGATTAGAGACTGTAAAGTGGTGGCAGGGGAAAGTGTAGTTAGGCAGCATAGGATAGTGGTTTGTAGGATGATATTGGTGATCAAGAAGAGGTGGATGAGTGTGAGGGCAGCAACAATGGTCAAATGGTGGAAATTGAAAAATGCTAATTGTGAGGTGATGTTCAGGGAAAAGTTAAGACAGGCACTGGGTGGCAGTGAAGAGTTACCAAATAGCTGGGGTAACTACAGCAGAGCTAGTAAGAGAGATGGCTAGAAAGGTGCTTGGTGTGACATCTGGCAAGAGGAAGGAGGACATGGAGACCTGGTGGTGGAATGAAGAAGTACAGGAGGGTATACAGAGAAAGAGGTTGTCGAAGAAGAAGTGGGATTGTCAAAAAGATGGAAGAAAGTAGACGAGTATAAGGAGATGAGGTGCATGGCAAAGAGAGAGGTGGTGAAGGCTAAGGATAAGGTGTATGAAGAGTTGTATAAAAGGTTGGACACTAAGGAGGGAGAAAAGGACATGTACCGATTGTGAGCTGATACATCTTTACTATTTGCCTTGGTGGTTACTGCTTTGGATCTACATTTCGTTTTGTGACATGTACCGATTGGCTAGACAGAGGGACTGAGCTAGTAAAGATGTGCAGCAGGTAAGGGTGATAAAGGATAATGAGGGAAATGTACTCACAAGTGAGAAGAGTGTGTTGAGTAGATGGAAAGAGTACTTTGAGGGGCTTATGAATGAAGAGAATGAGAGGGAGAGAAGGTTGGATGATGTGCGGATAGTGAATCATGAAGTGCAGTGGATTAGCAATGAGGAAGTAAGGATAGCTATGAAAAAGATGAAGAACAGAAAGGCTGTTGGTCCAGATGACATACCTGTGGAAGCATGGAGGTGTTTAGGTGAAATGGCAGTGGAATTTTAAACTAGATTGTTTAATGAAATCTTGGAAAGTGAGAGGATGCCTGAGGAATGGAGAAAAAGTGTTTTCGTACCGATTTTTAAGAATAAGGGTGATGTGCAGAGCTGTAGTAACTACAGAGGGATTACATTGATCATCACAGCATGAAGTTATGGAAAAGAGTAGTGGAAGCTAGGTTAAGAAGGGAGGTGATAATTAGTGATCAGCAGTATGGTTTCATGCCAGTAAAGAGACTACAGATGCGATGTTTGCTCTGAGAGTGTTGATTGAGCAGTACAGAGAAGGTCAGAAGGAGTTGCATTGTGTCTTTGTGGATTTAGAGAAAGTATATGACAGGGTGCCTAGAGAGGAGTTGTGGTATTGTATGAGGAAGTTGGGAGTGACAGAGAAGTATGTAAGAATGGTACAGGATATGTACAAGGGTAGTGTGACAGCGGTGAGGTCTGTGGTGGGAGTGACAGATGCATTTAAGGTGGAGGTGGGATTACATCAAGGATCATCTCTGAGCCCTTTCTTATTTGCAATGGTGATGGACAGGTTGATAGATGAGATCAGATAGGAGTCCCCATGGATTATGATGTTTGCAGATGACATTGTAATCTGTAGTGAGAGTAAGGAATAGGTGGAGGAGACCCTGGAGAGGTGGAGATATGCTCTAGAAAGAAGAGGAATGAAAGTCAGCTGGACTAAGACAGAATATATGTGTGTGAATGAAAGGGAGGATAAAGGAATGGTGAGGATGCAGGGAGTAGAGGTGGTGAAGGTGGATGAGTTTAAATACTTGGGATCAACAGTTCAGAGTAAAGGTGAGTGTGAAAGAGAGGTAAAGAAGAGAGTACAGGCAGGATGGAGTGGGTGGAGAAGAGTGTCATGAATGATTTGTGATAGACGAGTACCAGTAAGAGTGAAAGGGAAGGTCTACAAGATGGTACTGAGACCAGCTATGTTATATGGGTTGGAGACAGTGGCATTGACCAAAATGCAGGAGTCAGAGCTTGATGTGGCAGAGTTGAAGATGTTAAGATTTGCACTGGGTGTGATGAGGATGGACAGGATTAGGAATAAGTATATTAGAGAGTCAACCCTGTATGGAAGGTTTGGAGACAAAACGAGAGAGGCAAGATTACATTGGTTTGGACATGTGCTGAGGTGGGATGCAGAGTATATTGGGAAAAATATGCTAAGGATGAAGCTGCCAGGTAACAGGAAAAGAGGAAGGCCTAAGATAATGTTTATGGATGTGGTGAGAGAGGACATACAGGTGGTTGATGTGACAGAGCAAGATGCAGAGGACAGGAAGAAATGGAAACAGTTGATCTGCTGTGGCAATCCCTAACGGGAGTAGCCGAAAGATAAAGAAGAAGAAATGTTTTGAATTTTGTTATGGACTTTGTAAATAGTATGTACAAGGTTTCATAAGACTGTTAATTATTGTGTAAATGATAATTGTTTTGTTTTAAAATCAAATAAAAAGTTAAAAAAAAAGAAGTGAAGACATCTCCATAACTCCTTGGAAATTCTTATGTAGATCCTGGTGTCTTGCGTATCAAAAAAGCATCTGATGTTCTGACAGATATAGAGGGATGGATTCTACCATGAGCATCTTTAATGTTTCTTTTGCTGATGTCATGAGTGGGTTTATGATCCATTGTCTTCCTGGATACCATGTCTAGTAAGGCCTCCTCCTTCTTTCTCTAAGGTTAAAAACTTCTCTTCTTGATGCAGGCTTTTGACAAAGATGGATGGGCATAATTCAATCACTTTTAGCATGTTCAAAATATTTGGATGATAATTTGAAGAAATATTTACGTGAGCATCCGCAAATATGCAAGGACTCCTGGCAATTCCTGGAGTTAATAAGTAAAAAGGGATATTCTGAGCATAGTTTGTTTTTAAAGGGTAGATATCAAGGATTTATTTTCAGAGATCTCATGATGACAGGATACAAGCTTTTTAAACATTTTTAATGAAACAAGGTATCAGCCAGTCAAAGATTAATTTATATACTGAATTGCTTGAAATAATCCTGAAAAATAACTATATACATTTCAATGGAAAATGTTTTCTCCAGCAAGTGGGAGTTGCCATGAGTTCACCGGGCGGCACTATTTTTGCCAACATAGTCATGGCAGTCTGGAAGGACTTGCATATATCTGGTAGTGACTTCAAACAACATATTAGTCTTTATTTATAATATTTGGATGATATTTTTATCTTATGGGAAGGTAACCAAACTATGTTACACCAGTGTCTCACTTATATTAATAATACAACCTCTTATTTAAAATTCACTCATGATTTAAGTGGCAACATAATGCATTTTTTGGATGTGGAATTAAGTAAGGATATGGTTAATAGTAGATATAAAGCTACAATATACAGAAAACCCACTTACTCTAATTATTTTTTGCATTGTACCAGCGCACATCCAATAAACAATAAAAAAGCAGTGTGTAAGGTTCAACTGGTCTGAGCTTCAAAAATGGTAAGCTTGGTTATAGATTCTGAGATAGAATATAAGAAGTTGATTGAAATGTTTAATAAAAGAAGATATCCAGATCATAAGTTATCTGATTTATATGAAGAAGGGAGATCTAAAAGATTGAATGGTTACTTTTCACCTATACTAAATTATGAGGGGATTAATCATATAATACCTACAAAGACTAATTATGTTGATGCTTCTGCATTATTCATCACTAGTTTTAATGTATATTTTTATGAAATAAAGGCTATTTTGTTAAAAAAATTGGACACATTGATGACGATGCCCAAAATAAATGAAACTAGTGCAGGGTTTCAGAATGGTAGCAAGGAGAGGTAATAATATGAAAAAAATTGTTTGAAGGAGGAAAATATAACCATTCATATAGTAGAGAAATAGGAATTATGAAAAAAATGTGGTATGTGCAATTATTGTAGGTACATTCACCAGGCTCAATTCATTGAAATAAAAAAAGGAAAAATATACAATGAAGGGCAAACATAATTGTAATTCCAAAGGGGTGGTTTATGTAGCATTATGCCAAATGTGCCCAACATTTTATATAGGTAAAACCACCAGAATGTCAAAAGAAAGAATTTATGAGCATGTTTATGCAATTAAAAAGAACGCTATTAATAACGCATTAGCGAAACATGTGCATTAATTCAGTAATCATGATTTTAAGTTTAGTGTTTTACAGCAAATATGTAAACACAATAGTAGGAGACACCAACACGATATATAAGCTTCTCTGTTATAAAAATCCAAACTCGAAACAGCATACAAATCGAAATGCACTTTAATGGAAAAAGAATAATAGTTAATGATAGAGGGGCCCATGAGAATTATTACTGGAAAAAGCTGAACTTACTTAGCAATTAACCCTATATTCATATGTTTGTCCAGGTTTGAATGATATTTGTAGTATAAGCAGTATTTTACAATTAAAAGCACTTAATAGATAGTATCAAATACAATTCATTTTTATGTATTTTCATATATATATATATATATATATATATATATATATATATATATATATATATATATATATATATATATAGTTCCTATATTTATATATTTATAATTATAATATATTATTATAACAGTTTAGCTTTAAATTTTTTTTGCTGATGACATCATTGCTCATTTGAATTTGCTACCAATTTTAACCTATTTAAAGAGCAGTTTTTAATGTATTTATGTCTGATGAAGTTTACTATTTTAATTAGATGAAAAGCACTTAACAGTATATTCAAATTTTGCCTTTCTTTATTATTTTCGGACTACCAGTGTTTATTTTATCTCAGTTTGTGCAATATTTTCATTTTGCAAAGGTTGAGAGGTTAGCAATAGAATAGGTTATAAGCCAAGGAAGCAAAACAGTATAAGCTAGTGAGGTTGTCCTTAATAAGACAGGTGTGAATTAGACCTTAGGAACATATTTACATAGTATAATTAATTTCTTTCCATATCCAAGAAGGAAATAAATCAGTAGCTTAAAGAGGGGTGGAGGATAGAGAAAGAGCAGCTAGGATTCTGGTGGCAAGTGTCAACCTGGGTCTTGACAAGAACAGAGCCAGTTTATTTTGAGGAAGGATCCTAAAAGCTTTTTAAAATGAGAAGGGTTAACAGTGGATACTATGGTATTTGGGATAGTGTTCCAAAGTTTAGATATGGCATTAGAGAAAGTTGATAGTCCGTGCTTATTATTTGCTTTGGAGATGTTAAGCAATAATTTTTTAATCAGTTGATCGTAATTGTCTGCTGGAACAGTAATGGGAAATAATGTGTATTAGGGTAGGACAGGGTTGGGAGGGTGGCCTAATGGTTAAGGTGTTTGCCTTACAAACACAAGGTGCATGGTTTGAGTCTCACAAGGGATAACTGACTAGGCTTAAAATGGCTCGCAAGGGCAGTTAGTCTAGTACAAATCTATGAACCTATGAACAGTTGTTTGGGTAGTAAAAGATGGAATGACAGATAGCAAGCTGCCTTTTACTAATAACATTTGGAAATTCTAGCCATCCAAGTTTAAGAAGTGATGTACAGTGGTGTTCCCTATATGTTGCCTGATAGGCAAGTTTGGCAATTCTGTGGTAGGATGTTTCGAGTTTTTGAAGTCTGTTTTTTAGGGTTAATCAGTAGTGGAGATGCATAAAGTAGTGAAGATAGGAAATAGGATCTAGCCACAGTGGTTTTGGAGAATTGTGTAAGGTAGTGCTTGATCCTGTAAAGTGAACCTAGTTTGGTATTTACTTTCTTAATGGTTTGTGCTATATGGAGAGAGAGAGAAACTAAGGGAGTTATCTATAGTTACACCCAGTAGTTTGGTATTAACAATTGGGGATATAATGGTATTGTTAGAAGAAAGAATAGAGAAAGGGCTTGTGATATTGACTTTGGTGTTGTGCAAAAAAATCATTAGTTTAGTCTTGCTAGGGTTTAATATGCGATGGTTGGAGGGTAAGAACTGTTCAATCTCAGTAAAGGCTTGCTGGGTTTGAGTTTGGAGGTCAAGAATAGTAAGATCAGAGCAGAGAAGCATGGAGTCATCAGCATACTGGATAGTTTTAGCTGAGGAAGTAGCTAGATGGAGGTTGTTTGTGAAAATTGTAAAGAGAATGGGTCCAAGAATGGAGCCTTGAGGCACACCAATGTTTACTGGTGCTAGGGTTGATAAGTCCTCGCACTACTTGACTGCTTGTTACCAATTGGACAAGTAGCTTTTAAACCAGGTGAGGGATTGAGGGGAGAAGATGAGATTAGCTAAATGAGTTAGTACTTTTTGAAGGGAGATAGTGTCAAAGGCCATTGACATGTCTAGGAAAATAGATGAGACATAAAGTTTGTTATTGAGAGCATGGTGAATGTGGTCTGAGCATGTAAACAGTTACATAGATGCAGCTGTACCCTGTAGAAACAAGTGCAGGACAAAGTTCAGAAACAAACACCCATGGTGGAACCATAATGTCAACAGGTTTTACAATCGAAGGAAGATAATTTGACCTCTTTCTTGAAATAAACAAACAAACAACTCATGTAGTTAATAAAATCCAATAAAGCCAAGTTTGAGGTTAATATAGACACCTAAGCCAAAACAAAGACAATCAAAAGGCCTTTTTTAGTTGTTTTCATAGTCTCAGAAGTCTCAGAAGCTCAATGTAGCTATACACTGAGCTGAATGTGAAGAATGTTACCTACACTAAGGTGGAAGATATAGTAAAGCAATTGACCAACAAATCTGGCTCAAACTTTACCCTTCTGTCCCTTCCATCAATCCCACGATATATCCTCGAGACTGACTCTCTTCCATTTGTCAAATAAGACCAAGTCCTAAAAATACTATCAAAAGTTAAAAACATTGGGTCCTGACAATACACAGGAAGCTAGCAGCCCAAAGGGACTAGTCATCAGTGGATTCTCCCAGGGTTTGCTAATTGGACCATTCCTATCTGGTGTCTACTGCTCTGAAGTAAAGGCAAATATCAAAGGGTCTAGCAGATTACATTTACAGATGACTACAAATCAATCAATGAACTCCCAAATGATTTGGAGATTTTGCAGGAAACTCATTACAGCTGAGTGCTCCTCCAGGCTTCTGTGGTAGGATGTTTCAAGTTTTTGAAGTCTGTTTTTTAGGGTTAATCAGTAGCGGAGATGCATAAAGTAGTGAAGACAGGAAATAGGATCTAGCCACAGTGGTTTTGGTGAATTGTGTAAGGTAGTGCTTGATCCTGTAAAGTGAACCTAGTTTGGTATTTACTTTCTTAATGGTTTGTGCTATATGGAGAGAGAGAAACTAAGGGAGTTATCTATAGTTACACCCAGTAGTTTGGTATTAACAACTGGGGATATAATGGTATTGTTAGAAGAAAGAATAGAGAAAGGGCTTGTGATATTGGCTTTGGTGTTATGCAAAAAAAATCATTAGTTTAGTCTTGCTAGGGTTTAATATGTGATGCTTGGAGGGTAAGAACTGTTCAATCTCAGTAAAGGCTTGCTGGGTTTGAGTTTGGAGGTCAAGAATAGTAAGATCAGAGCAGAGAAGCATGGAGTCATCAGCATACTGGATAGTTTTAGCTGAGGAAGTAGCTAGATGGAGGTTGTTTGTGAAAATTGTAAAGAGAATGGGTCCAAGAATGGAGCCTTGAGGCACATCAATGTTTACTGGTGCTAGAGTTGATAAGTCCTTGCACCACTTGACTGCTTGTTACCAATTGGACAAGCAGCTTTTAAACCAGGTGAGGGATTGAGGGGAGAAGATGAGATTAGCTAGATGAGTTAGTACTTTTTGAAGGGACACAGTGTCAAAGGCCTTTGACATGTCTAGGAAAATGGATGAAACAAAGTTTGTTATTGAGAGCATGGTGAATGTGGTCTGAGCATGTAAACAGTTACATAGATGCAGCTATACCCTGTAGAAACAAGTGCAGGACAAACTTTAGAAACAAACCCCCATGGTGGAGCCATAATATCAACAGGTTTTACAATAGATGAAAGAGAATTTGACCTCTTTCTTGAAATAAACAAACAACTCATGTAGTTAATAAAATCCAATAAAGCCAAGTTTTTTTTTTGTAAATATTTTTATTCATTTCCAAAAACAAGAAAACATGAATGCAGGTTATTTATGACAATGAAGTATTTACAAATTATTTAAAAAGGTAGGCTAAAACCTCTAAACAGATATCAAACATTAAAGCCAAAATAAAGTATTTACAAGGGTGTCTATTGTTGACATATAATTGACTTTCTATACAATTGTTTCCTGATTATAATCTGCTGCAGTCATTATTCTCCAGTATTTCAGTTACTTTTTGCCATGCTATGTATAATGATGTAGTTCTTTCAGTTCTTCCTTTAATAGTGTTCATTTCCAATTGTGATACTGCTGACACCATATTCATGAATTGCTTAAAAGTTGGAGAAGCTTTAGATTTCCAGTTTGATGTAATGTTCTTCCTTGCAATAGCTAGGAGAGTCCATAAGATTACATATTTTGTTCTTGGCACACAGTCGGGTACAGGTGCATTAAACAAAATAATAGATTTGGAAATCTGGAATTTATCACTGAATACCATTTGCAGAAAATAATTTATTTCATCCCAATATGGTTTAATCAAATGGCATTCGTAGAACATATGTTGCCAGTCTGCTTTTATTAATAAATCACATCTCCAGCAGCCAATATTTTTCTTAAACATAAGTTCCATTTTATGAGGGGTTACATAAGATCTGTGTATGAATTGCCATGTAAAAAGTCTCCAATGTAATGAAAGTGATGTCTGCTTTGGAGAGAGAAGAATTAGTTTTTATCTCTGTCATTTGGCACATGTCCATTAACTGATCTATAATAATTCCATATTTTGTCATTATTATGCATTTTTATTTTTTTTGTTTGTTTTATAAATAGATGATAAGTATCCCTTTCCAGTAATGGGTTGATTCGTTAGTAATATTATATGTTCTATAAGGTTAGGAACATTTTGTCTTATTGATGGTTGCATTGTTTCTTGTTTGCTTAATATATACTGTCTTAATTCTTGTACATGTAACCACGAACTATCTTCCATATTTAATTTCTGTTTAATCTGGTCTATTGTCAGAGGCTTTCCAGAGTTTAGCAATTGATGCCAATATATTAATCCCTTTTCTTTAAGCATGTTGACTACTTCCATATTAAATGTTATTATATTACCTTGTGTGTACGCTACTGGATATAAAAGAAATGACCATGCTTTAATATCAGGATTGCTATTAATAAGATTTTGGAAAATTTTTAATGTATAAGTAATGCATTTGGAACTTATATTTTTATTCTTATGTATCATCATATATTCCTTCATCAGCCATAGAAAATTGTTTGGTATGAAATCTGTATACTTATTTGCGACTACAAATCCTGATTTTAACCAGATTCTCTCATGAACTAGCTTCCATTTTGATGTATATTTTGTATGTAGCCATAATGATATTGTTTTAATAATGGATGAATGCAAATATATTTCTATGTCTGGTAAACCTATGCCACCTATATCCCAATCATCTAGATGATACTTCATAGCTATCATTGGTTTTTTTGGATACCATAGGAATCTTACCATTAAATCATTTAATTGTTTTAGGTGTGATTTAGCTGGTGGCAAAGAACAAGCTTGTATGATATAAAGAATTTTTGGAAATATGATCATTTTAATTATATAAAGCCTTTCTTCCATTGAAAAGAAGAATTTATTCCATCTTTGTATTAGATTTTTAATATTATTTAAGGTCTCTTTATAATTTGTTTCAATTGTAGTATCTAGGTTGTTAGTTATTATAATTCCCAAGTATTTAATTATATTATCGGTAGAGATATATTTATGGTATTTTTTATTTAGATCTTTTTTATTAGTATTTATAAGCAATACATTTGTTTTGTTCTCATTAAATTTAAGACTTGAAAAGTTTTGAAAGTTTTGAATTGAGTCCCATAATGCTTTTAAACAGCTATTATTATTTTTTAAGGTAATTAAAATATCATCAGCAAAAAGTTGAATTTTAAGCTCTAGGCTGTTGTCTAGTTGTATTCCTTCAATATTTTTATCCATATTTATATTATTTGCTAAGGGTTTAATGACTAGCACAAACAATAACGGAGAAAGAGGGCAGCCTTGTTTTGTGCCCTTAGTTATTTTAATAGATTTAGACAGACAAGATCCCAGTTTTATATAAGCCAATGATTTTTCATATAATGATTTTATTAACAAAGTGAAGTTGTTTGAGAAGCCATATTCTTCTAAAACTAACCACAGATAATCCCAGTTCACTGACTCAAATGCGCTATTTATGTCTAAGCTAATAACATTCATTTTGTTTTTTGTGACATTTATATAATCAATTAAGGAAAGAATTCTTTTAATGTTGTCATAAGTGTTCCTATCTTTTATAAAACCTGCTTGATCCTCCTCTATAAAAAATGGTAGTAATTGTTTTATTCGAGCAGCATGTATTGCCATAAAAATTTTATAATCTTTATTAAGAGGTGAAATGGGTCTGTATGATGAACATTCACTGGGATCTTTATTTTATTTCAGAATTGGTGATATTAATGTGTACTTCCAAGAAGGAGGAATGTCTTTACCATTTTTAACTGATGTAAAGACATTCAATAACAACAGCAAAGCCTCATTTGATAGTAATTTAAACATTTCTGGGGTGATATTATCTATACCTGGAGCTTTATTTAATTTTAGCTTATTTACTTCAGCTTTAAGTTCTGTCATTGTTATTTGTTTATATATTAGTTGTACCTGCTCCTCTAATAACCTAACTTTAACATTGTTTTTGAGAAAAGCTTTCAATACTGAATGTGTTTCTGTTTTCTCACTTTGATTATTAAGTTTATGAAAAAATAGCCTAAAAGCTTCTAGTATTCCTTCTAAATCAGATACTTTCTTTTTGGTTTAAATATTATGTATTTCCTTGATTTGATTTGTTTTAATAATCTTTTTAGTCCTATTTGCTAATCTTCGTTGGTTTTTAGGGTTCATTGAATAGTAACATAGTTTAATTTTTTCTAAGTTGATCATTGTTTTGTGGTGTAGCGTCTCTGAGTATTTTTTATTAGTATCTTCTAGTTCTTTTATTAAGTTGGTGTTTCCATTTTGAATATCAAGCTTTAAATTATCTACTTTTGACTGTAATTCCATTAATTCCTTATTCCACTGTTTTTGTTTATTTTTATACCATCCCACCGCTCTTCCATATAGGTATGCTTTCAATGCATCCCATATATATATATATATATATTTCAGATACATCTTTTGTAAGATTGATATCTAGGAATGTTTGTGTCTCTTTAATATAAAATTCCTTAAAATCTTTGAGATTTGTTATGTAAGATGGTATTCTTGTTACTGATATCCTTCTCTTGAAACATAAGTCTATTTCAAACGTTATGGTGTTATGGTCCAAAAATGGACATGAAATTGTCTTGACTTTATTTAATTTAGAGTTTAAATCCTTTGCTATGTACACTCTATCTATTCTAGAGTATGTATTATGCCTATGGGAAAAATGTGTAAAGAATAGTGAATCTGGGATAGCATACTCATTTATGTCAACTATATTAAAAGTTTCAACAAACTCAGATAACAACTTTGTTAAAGGTGATCTCTTACGTGTAGTTTTAGTATTTGTGTCAGTTTTTTTTTATAATGCAATTGAAATCTCCAGCTATGATTAAATTGCCTTTGGTATATTGTACAATGTCTTCTAAGTGTTGTTTGGCCACTCTAACACCTAGTCCTGGTATCCAATAAATATTCAGTAATGTATATATAATTTCATTGATAGATATTGTTACTAGACAAAACGTTCCTGAGTTGTCATGGAACGTGTTTATGATTTTAGGTATTAAAGTAGTGTTTTTCCACAAAATTGCTACTCCCCTTGGCTTCTGATTATAGGTGGAAGTTACTAGTATATTTTTTATTATTTATTTTATTTATGTCTTCCTGTGTAAGGTGTGTTTCCTGGAAATATACTAGTTGCGCTTCACATAGCTTTAAATATCTATAAAGACTTCCCCTTTTGCAGCTATTATTTAAACCATTTACATTAAGAGATATACATTTTGCAATTGGATTTATATTAGCTTTGCTTTTATCCATATTCATATACTCGTAACAATGTGTAGATGTATGTACATGAAGAGAATGACTTGTTCTTTCTTCTTCCAACAGTATTACAGTAGATTATAGACACCCAATAAAAGTAAATTACAAGATCATAACTGAGAACAATATAAGATAAACAACCACCAAACCCTCCATGAGAAAAACATCTCATCCTTGAATGATCTAATCATTCAAGCGATCTCTAAGTCTGCATTTCAGCATCCTCCCCCAGCCCCGCCATATGGTAGTTTTATAATGAAAAGTATCTTATATATCTTTTAAGTATACATGTATTTGTCTTTACAGATTACTTAAATACAGTCTTTATCTATTTTTAATATTTTATAAAACACTAAGGCAACACAACTATACATATATTTAATACTTAACTATTTGGTTTTGTTTAAATTGTAAAGGAAAATCTTTTATTTTAATATATCTTTTGTGTAGCAATAACAGTTATGCATCTTAAAAATAATATGCTTGCTGTCTATCTCCCTTATAGTGTGAGTGGTATTCATAGGTATCAAATTTATTGTAATGGTCTACCTATATATATATATATATATATATATATATCTATATATATATATATATATATATATATATATATATATATATATATATATATATATATATATATATATATATATATATATATAGATATATATACATATATATATATATATATATATATATATATATATATATATATATATATACATATATATACATATACATACATACACATACACACACAGATACATATACACACATACATACATACATACACACATATATGCATACATACATAAAAAAAATGTTAAGCATTATATGCATCAGTTCACCATGCCACAAGTTGATTAAATCAGAAAGTATCTGTAACAATGAATATAACGTTACATTTATATTGTCATTTATCAGTAATCTTATAGTTTTTTTTTAATTCAAAAAGTCATATTTTAGTGGTATGAATGCTACTAATTTGTTTTTGGCGTTGGTATTATATAGTTTAAGACTATATTTCTTACCAATTCCTATATATTTATTAGTGCCAGTGGCATATTTCATCGCTAGTGTACCATATATGTCATATGTCAAATGACAACTCATACTCCTTATGATATTACAAGATTTATCTGCAGTGTTCTAACTGTAAGGTTGGAAAATATGAGAAGCAAAGTAGGCTTTAAATATGCTATAACACAATTGTTTGGTACTTATTACTGTCAACTCTTCTACATACACAGGAAAAGATAACCTTATATGACAATCAACCATTTTCCTTCATTTTCCTCTTCATCCTTCTATTCTCCATTTTTAATAAATATTTGTTTCTATTGTGGCTTCTTTGAATTTAGTGAGGGTACTCAATATCATATTATAGATAATATACAACGTTCAAACAGAGAACATGCCCAATACAGAGACATATTCTCAACTCAAGTGGTCCACACCATATATTTATAACACTGCAGTCAGAAATATACCAATGAATATGCAATGACTAGCAGCTTTGCAGCATGTGTGTGTCTCTAACAAGTACATACCTATAGGATATTAAAAAGAATAAATAGCATGCTCTTGTTTCATAATTAACAAATGCACACAGCCTGGTATTTACTTTCATAGACAGAAATTAGACCTGTTACTTATATGCATATCAGGTACCAACAGCAATATGTTAGTAAATGCCTATGCTATTCAATTCATATTTTAATGTTGATTGATATCAGATGTAGCTGACAATGGCTTTAGCGTTTGTGATGTTATATAATATATATTCAGTATTATAAGTAAAAGTACGCTGCATCTCTATTTGCAATCTAAGGTTCAAGGCTGATCAATTTAGGCATACAAGACAATCTCTTTAGCCTTGGTTATATAATGGGAGTTACTGTGTCTCTACACAACCATTCATTTTCAGTGAAGATGTTCAATATTAATATAACTTGCCTTTAATAAAAGCATACTTATAATTCAGAAGTTCTTTATATATATATATATATATATATATATATATATATATATATATATATATAAAACAATATCATAAACAAGTCTGAGATTTTTTCTTGCTCATTACTGCTTAATGATTGTGCTACTTGAACAATTTAATATTTACAGAGTATCTTGATAATTAAACAGCAACTCCTTTTTACCCTTAAAATGCCTAATAACACATAGCTACATTCATGAACCTTAATTGACTTACTATCCTTAAGGTTGAGTACACTAGCTGCATTGTGTTTACAAATATGTTATATAGTTCCAGTCAAGGACTTAAATATATTAAATTTTTATAAAATTAAGTTAAATTATAGTAATTTACGTGGGTGATCTTATCAGAAAAGATTGCAGTAAAGTCTGTATGTGTTAACTATTCATACAGTTTCTTCCAAGAGATATACTTCTTTTTAAGTTTTATGTGCTGTTTATGTGTACAATTCAAAATGAATAACAAATATTACAATATAATAAAACGTCATGTATGTGTTGATACCTTCTAAATTCATTAGGTACTTCAGTGTACTTTTAATATTTGTTAAACTGTAAAAGCACTTTGCCATCTCATAAATAGTGTGCTGGTTACTTTAAGTAGCTTAGGAGCTGACACCACACCCATACTGTCTTGTTTTAGTGCTGACATCACTCATGACTGTTTACTTTCATTTTGTGCTGTTAGAAGGTTTAACACACTGTAATGGATTCTAACTGAAGAACCTTCATTCAGGGGTGGTAAAATAAGAGTTCCCAGCTCGTGACCATGGCGGGAAGACAAAAACAAAGTAAGTGAATTTTTAGGGCTTTTTTAAACTGAACACCAGCTCATTAAACTTCTATTAGTTTTCTTAACATTAAGGGCAGATATACAAGCCAAACAGTTGTTTGTTAGTCAAAAAGGCACTTTTAGCATCAAAGAATAGATAATTACTTTTCAAGGCACTTCTTGACAGTTATTACTATCAGTTTTTATATATTATTATGTGAATTAAATACACCAGTTTAGATATTTCATGCAACTTAGTGTAAATAATATAAAAAGGAATCATGCTCATTTAAACACACCACATTAATATGTCAGTGTAAATACATCATATTCTATACTAGCAGTAAAATACAGGCAGGGCCGGCCTTAGCTGAAATAGCGCCCTAGGCAAAGTAGTGCTCTGGCACCCCTTAAGCTCCACCCTCACCACACTCATGAAACACCCCTATTTGAGCCACACCCACTGCGTCATTCCCCAAGAAAGCCACTACAGTCATTTCCTTAAATTATTTAAATGCATAGGAAGAAAAAGATGCCTTGTAATGCAGGTAACTGCAGCTACCTTTGCATATGTATTTTCTACTTGAAATACCAGAGCCAGATCATGGTGAAATAGGGTTCTAGGAAGGGTAATAGACCGCCAACCCAGAGCAGCCCCTCCTGCAGCAAACTCAAGCAGCAGGCCCCTCCTCAGCCATTCCAGTATTCCATTACTTGATTATCTCACCAGTTACTACGCATATATTCTATTATTTGCTTCTACAAAGATTACAGATATTGAAATAGCACAAACACAGATAGCCATTTGCTAAACAAACAATACACTCACTTAGCATGAGCAGTAAACTTGTCTGCCCTTGAAACTCATATTCATTGAAATGGCAAAACTCACTTTCATTGAAACAATGGCAAAACTCACTTGAAACAGCAGGAAAACTCACATCAAAAGTTATACAAGGCATAAACCAAAAACCTGAGATAAGATCATGTATATTTTGTGAACTTGGACAGTTGAGAATCAAGCCACTCACCAATCTCTTCCTTGTCTCTCACATACATACATATGCAGTCTCCCCTGACCAACGCGACACACCCATGCACACAATCTTCTAGCTCAAGAATAAGTGGACAAATCCATTACTGTGGAAATTTTAACTAATCCTCTTAAACACTGAAAAGGTTGTAATAATAATCATAGATTTAACATTAACATTAATGTGCATTTTCTGAAGGACATCAATTGTCTGTCATTTAGCAACTGCAGCCTACAAAGATATGTCAGAAAACCTTACATTTTATGAGAAATAGAAGCAAACTCACAGATGGTGGAAAGTTAAGGCACACACCAATCTGGTTTCTCTCACCCTCTCTCATTCACTCGTGCATATAGTCAGACCAATTATGTACACATGCATACACTCACAAACCACGTGAATTGCACATACCTGCTTGTTCCAGAACAGATCCTGAAGATCTGTTTTTTTCCTGCAGTCTGATTATTTGGGTTACATATTTGACAAACTACATCATACAACACCACACACACACAAAAATCTCAACCCTCTTTACTTGCTGTAAAACTAAAAGTAATAAAAAAAATGCAACACAAAACTTCTTTCATTACAATGATGATAAAATGAGCCTTTGATATCTTTCAGACTAGTAACAGCCTTGTGTGATCCTACACTTTCTTCCTGGACTGGTTCTACCCCGTGTCTTCTACTGATTCTGCTGCTGTCTTCCCTTAAATGTGGCACACAGCTGCTCTCCCTTCTTCTCCTTACTGCCTTACTAGTTGTTTTACCTAACACTACTTAAGCAAGGCCCGTGAGATGCCTCTCAAGCAAAATCATTATAAAAAATACTTTTAATTACAGAAGCCACTTTCTACTCATGTTTGCTTCTAGCAGCCATTACTTTAATGGTTTTCCATTAGTAATGCAAGAGGCCTGATGGGACAAGTCCCAAGACAAACAGTAATTTAAACGGTCTATATTACCACATTGAAAAAGCCATTAATTGAACGACTTTATAAAGTACAGTTTTGTACCTACCATAGATGTAGATGTTCGAGTGCGCATACAGCTGCTACATCTTCTATTAAGGCAGTTCCTCAGAGGGTCAAAAGATATAAAACCCCCACGGAAACCACCAGCTCCAGCTTGGGACCTCAACTTCATATTGGAGAAGCTGACACTGCCTCCTTTTGAGCTGGCTTCTTCAGCAGATCTACAATACTTGTCATGGAAAACAGCCTTCCTTCTGGCTATTACCTCAGCACACAGGGTTTTGGAGCTACAGGCCCTCATGGCTGTGCAACCATTCATCATTTTCCATCAGGACAGAGTTTCCTTACGAATCAACCCTACCTTCATGTCAAAGGTAGTATCCAGTGTGGCTTTGAATCAGACTATTCATTTACCTACCTTTTATCCAAATCCACAGAACAAAGGCGAGAGGCTACTACATTCCTTGGACATTCACAGGCAACTTTGTTATTACTTGGACAGAACAAAGTCATTCAGAAAATCTGAGCAGCTCTTTGTGTCCTATGCTGCAGGTGCTCAAGGAAAGGCTATTTTCAAACAGACTATTTCAAAATGGATAGCCCACTGCATATGCTTTTGTTATTCATTTCATGGAAAATCAGTGCCTGTATACATCAGATCCCACTCCACCAGGGCTACAGCTACCTCAGCAGCTTTCCTCAGGGGGGTCCCTACCAAGGACATTTTGGAAGCAGCTACTTGGAGTTCAGTGCACACTTTCTCCAAGCACTACCACCTTCCACTATACTCAAAATCTAGAGTGGGCTTTGCCACAGCAGTCCTGCAGGGCATTCTAGCCCCTCCTAATTCTGCTTAGTACCAGCCACCCTTACTTAGCTTTGGGATTCTACCCAAGTGTGATGACTGCAGCTGTATGCACGATGAACATAGTACAGTTTTGTACCTACCATAAATGTAGATGTTCGAGTGTGCATACAGCTGCAGTCCAGGTTACCCTCCTTCCATCCCCTCTTAGGACAGGGCTTATGAACACCTTTAACATACAACCTATTCGGGGTATCCCTTTATGGTGTATTTGCTTGCAACTACTGTTTTGATTTATCTACATGTATGTTTGCATAACATCATGTTTTGCCTTCCTTTCTGGGGGCACCTGACATCTGGGGCAAGAAAAACTGAAGAAAATGGTGTTGGCTGCCTCTTTTATACCCCTGCCGCACTGACGTCAGGGAAGAAGCGACGACAACCGACGCCGGACCTAGACTTTGGAATTCGGCCGAACGAGGACCCGCCTGATGGCAGGATAACCCAAGTGTGATGACTGCAGCTGTATGCACGATGAACATCTGAAAAAGCTGATAAAAGAACTGTGTATTGTCAGATCGCTGTACAGTGAAGATCAGAAAAATTCCCCATTCCTTACTGTAGTGAAATCTCAGAGTTGGTATATATAACTATGGGGGTTGGGGGTGCAGCCCCCCACAAAAGCAAGCTCTATTAACCACATTTTCGGTTATAAAGCCATTCGATTAATGGCTTTTTCGATGTGGTAATATAGACCCATTTAAACAAACAACGGCAAATTCAAAAACTTGCTCTTCATGACCCCTGCACCCACCTGACAACCACATCCCTACGGTGACAAAGGCCAAGAGACAGATTTTAAAGCTTGCTCTGGGTGGAAAATTTGCATAATGGTTAAGGTGTTTGCCTTACAAACAGAAAGTGCAGGGATTGATTCTCACATTGGGTGATTAGCTAGTCTTAAAATGTCCCACAAGGGCAGTTACCCTAGTACTTATCTATGAATCTACAAACCTATAAACTTAGAAAGTTACAAATCTAAAACGATTGTTTCAAAGTTTAATTCAAGCAAATAATTCATCCAGTAAATGATTTTGTCTTAAATAAGACTTCATCAGACTCTTACAAAGTTTTTAGAATAACAAGATTTGCGTTAGCATACAATTTCTGAAGGATATGAAGTCTACAATGCATAAGTGGTTTCAGCCGTCCGTACCATCAGACAAACACCCTCTGTGAGAACTTGGCAGTAGCAACAAATATTTGTGGGTTATCTAACAGTGTAGTACCTCGCAGGATGCGCAGTAGCTAACCCCACCCCTAACACGCCCACACCTTTCGAATCTACATTCATATTAGTTCATATTAGTTAGCTGTCATGTAGCTGTCAGTAAGAATGTTATCTGAAAGTGCACATTACGTTATAAAGTACATGAAAGACATAAAGTTATCGACCCTTGCTGTTCTTGTATGCTAAAAGCTTCCTCGGTGTAGCTGATTACAAATTATTAAGAGTTTCACATTTTGCTTATATTCGACATTATGGCAGGCATTGCCACACATTTTGAAAATGAAAGGGTTACTTCTGGGGGTTAGAAAATCTCTATCTCTCTCAAATAATTTTTCGCCTAATAGACATACAATTTCTTTTTACATAAAGCCAAATTAGTTCCCCAAATCTCTTCAAATGTGGCCCGAGTGGCTAGGTAACAGTAAATTCATCCTCTGTGTTGCCCCCCTCCGTGGAAAGAGGAATAAGTAAAGGAATTGTTAAATGTCAACAAAGAAATACATTTGTGGTAGGTATGCTAAGAATGATGCAGCTGTTACCGGATGCAGATTCTGAACTTAATAAAAAGTCACCTTTGTTAAGCAATGTTATTTTGCATGCCGCCCAGTGTACAGTTTGATGACCACTTACACAGTTTACAAGATACTTATGCTTTAAACGTTTATGAATGTAACACAAATGACAGCAAAATATAAATTGTGCAGATAACGTAGAAAATCGTCTATGAGATACCTCATACATCTCAACCTTGAGGAAAGAATCAGGGGCAAAAACTTTAAGAATACAGAAACAAAAAATAGGAGCATGTTATTACTTAACTCGTACAAATGTAGAAAGCTGCTATAATAACTGGTTTTGGATTATTATGCATTTCTTAAAGGATATGAATTCGGAAACTCAAATGTCTACCACTTTTTACTAACTAAGGATCCTACCAAATGACGCAAAATGTGGCCATTCTACAAAACCTTGTGCAGGTGAAAAATATGTCCTATGTGCACATATGGTACAATGAACTAGCAACCTAGAAATCTCAGAAAGTACGGTAATCCAGAAACATGTTAACATGCCTTTTCTGAAGGAAATGCCGTCTGAAACTCAAATGTATGTCATTATTTAATGACGTTAATCTTCAGTACTTTAACAGGACTCACAAACTATACGATAACATTTGGCAGGTTACTTATTCAGGCATAACGGGAACACTCAGTGTCACTCAAATGTGCGCTGACCTGCCAATCATTATGGACACGCCCTAACCTGCGCAGTACCGCCCGCGAGGTACTACACTGTTAGATAACCCATTTGTGCAGCATTAGCCAACTGTGGAGATCAGAACTCATAGCCAAGTAAACAAACAATGAATAATTTCCTAAATCACTACTCTACTCTTGGTTTTCATCCAAATAAAGACCCCCTGGGTATTGCAGTCTATGTCTGCTGCAAAACTGAAATGGAGGTGTCATGTGTACAAGATCTCTTAGAGTAATATACAGAACAGTAAAGCAGTTTAAAGTGGTTGTATTTATAAATTCACAAACTTGACTTGCTAGGCTGCACTGCATACTGTTGCTCTGACTTCTTAAAGGAGCTTTTATTAGTCCTCTCTACAGTTAATGTGTTTATATTAAAAACCACAGTCACCACTAAAATGCTAAAAATTCACTCAGTAATCACCTTACAATTAAAGCCTATAAATTCATATGCAGGTTTATTTACACAAGTATACTCTGCTCTACTCTGCACTATACCTTCATCAAGGTTATTCACCACACAATAATACTTTTCTCACATCTGTCCTGAACAGTCCATACAACATTTCTGTTGCCCTACTCTGAAATCCTTCTTATCCATATGTACCTCTCCAGAACATCATACAATAATCCAGATGGGTCCTACCAACAGTCTACAAACATGAACAACTTCTTGTTTTTAACTGCTGATGCCTCTCCGTATTAATTTCACAATTCAGCCAGCTTATTTCTTTATTTGTTTACCTTCAGGTCACATGAAAAAACATCCCACCTTCTCTTTACTTTACTTCTGTTCCTAATGTCTTACCTCTAAAATATTTATTAACTTTTGTTTTCCTTCAAAGATCATTCCCTCTCTCTTTTTTTTTTTTTCTCTCACAGAATTACTGTGTGAATTGATATTCCACCAAGCTGCCTATAGGTGTGTGTGTGCTGTGTGACAGTAGATAAGTAGGACCTTGCTCAGAATTTGTTACGCTGTACCTTGACAATTGAGTGCTGGGATAGAATCTGACTCCCCTGAGATCTGGATCGGGATTAAGTGGGCAAACTGAAAACAAATGAATGAATTTAAAGTGATTGCACACATTTCCTGCAATTCTTTCAAGCATATTTTTATACATTATTGTTTAATAAAGCCACTAACATAACTGTTGTATCAGCAAACAGGCAAACCTCACAAGCAATCTCAGTACTGGCATGCTGCTATAAACTAATTCTGTACTGTGAACACCTTTTATTCCTGCCATCTGTGCCCTAATATATCTATCTATATATATATATATATATATATATATATATATATATATATATATATAAATAAACAGAATTACACACGCATACAAGCACTTACCTTCTTTCTAAAGCAAACTGCCACGTGGACTTAACCCCCGACCTGACTTCACGGAACTGCTAGCTTAAAATTTGCGCGCGACTGAAAATTGGATTTACTTCCAAGCTGGCGTAAGCACGCATGATTCTCATTACAGGAGAAGACGCTAATAGGGCAATCGACCTGCTGCAGCTGTAAAAGTGGGAGGGCGCTCACCCTCCCATGGTTCCGACGCCCTTGTATTTTTTTTAATTGGTTTAGTTAGTGCATTCTTTCTCTTCCCGCCACCTGCTGCAGGCACTGGGAAGAAAGAATGCACTAATTAAACTAATAAAAATAAACAAATAAATAAGCCAAAATTGCGCCCTTTACAAGGCCTGTAATGGGCCCTAGTAGTCACCTAGTTCGCCTATGCCTAAGGCCGGCCGTGAATACAGGTAATTTATGAATGAACTATCTAAATATCATTTAGAGTTAGAAAAATCATGACTGTAAGTATTTACACTGTAATAGAGAAAGATATGTTACCTTGCTTTCTTTAGGGTTGTTTGCTTTAGTTATAAAATGTCCTGCTTATCTTGTATTTATATTGCTTCAAAGACTGACACATGTGTAAAGCATGAATGCTTTCAAAGAACTTTTTTGCCTTACAGAGCAAATAGAAGACAATAATGTTTGTGTTTTTCATATGTCTTTTATCGTTTCTTCTTCTTCTTGTCAGCAGTGCTCCATTCATTTTTTCTAAGTGACGCTTAACCCCAAATTGGGAGAAATCCATTTCTTCCACATTATCCAAGGTTTTATTAGCTGAAAGATAAGAAACTGTTGCTTGCAGAGTGTCAAAAGTTTTAGGACCTTCAGTAAAAAATATTTTTATTCTTGCAGGGAACAGCAAGTGGACTTTAAGTTGCCTTTTTTTCAATTCCTTTATCAGAGGGAGACATTCTTTTCTTGCAGTTATAACTCCAGCAGAATAATCATTATCAAATCTGATTATGTTGTCTTTGTATTTAACTGGAGACGTTGACTATGCTGTTTTTAAAATAAGTTCCTTGTCCTGTGATGAAAAAAACTTTACTATTATTGATCTTGGGTGATTTTTTGATTTGATGGTTGATGAAGCAGCTCTTAAGGATCTGTGGGCTCTTTCAATTCCATAAGAAAGAGCTTCAGGCAATTTTAAAACTTCTGGTAACCAGGTAGTAAGGAAAGTCACCATGTTATCTCCCTCTGTTTTCTCTGGTAGTCCATAAATGCAAAAGTTATTTCGTCTGGACCTATTCTCTAGATCCTCTATTTTATTTTGTAATGAAGCATTTTGTTGTGATAGAAAATGTAGCTGAAGATCTTGTTCTGAGAGTCTGCCCTCAGTATCATTTAAGGATCTCTCTATGTCAGCTATTTGAGACTTCTGTTGCGTCATTATTTCTTGTAGTTGTTGCATTTGTTTTGTAGATCTCTCCTCAAAAGTGTCCAGTTTGGTATTCATTTTGTCAAATTTCACTGACAAGTCTTGTATAGCATTTAATAAAGACTGTATCTCCATTTTCATCATCTGGTCCTGTGTGGTATGCTTAGAAAAGCTCATTTTCAGTAGATTCAGATACCTTCCTTTTTGTTTTTGACAGGAAAAATAATGTTTAAAGCCAAATTTTTTGCACTGTAGACTTCTAGTGATATTAGTAGAAGTAATTTAACAAAATAGGTTTGTCTACAATATCTAGTTTTTAAAAATTCCTGTCAGAAATATCTTTTGAGTGCAGAGCTGGGAAAAGATGCTGCCAACCAGTCTACATCCTAGCCACACCCCCCTCTAAAGCCAAGTTTGAGGTTAAGATAGACACCCAAGCCAAAACAAAGACAATCAGAAGGCCTTTTTTAGTTGTTTTCATAGTCTCAGAAGTCTCAGAAGCTCAGTGTAGCTATACACAGAGCTGATTGTGAAGAATGTTACCTACACTAAGGTGTAAGATACAGTGAAGCAACTGACCAACAAATTTGGCTCAAACTTTACCCTTCTGTCCCTTCCATCAATCCCACAATATATCCTCGAGACTGACTCTCTTCCATTTGTCAAATAAGACAAAGTCCTAAAAATACTATAAAAAGTTAAAAACATTGGGTCCTGACAATACATAGGAAGCTAGCAGCCCAAAGGGACTAGTCATCAGTGGATTCTCCCAGGGTTTGCTAACTGGACCATTCCTATTTGGTGTCTACTGCTCTGAAGTAAAGGCAAATATCAAAGGGTCTAGCAGATAACGTTTACAGATGACTACAAATCAATCAATGAACTCCCAAATGATTTGGAGATTTTGCAGGAAACTCATTATAGCTGAGTGTTCCTACAGGCTTCTTCAGCAGTTAACTTCTACTGCTCCTCTAGGCGTTAAATATTGATTGTTCATATTTGCATTAATAATTCCAAAACCATGTTACTTACAAGTTACCAGGATATTTTGTCTTGAAGCATATTTGATGGCAAACACAACTGTATTGATATCTGACCTCTCTCAATGAGTATTTTCTAGAACTGTAAGGTGATAACTTCATTTTTTAAGGCTTAAGCCATGCCCACTGGGAGTTAAAGGCACACACTCAAAAGCGCTGTACTGGAGGGACAGACAAGTGGTGCAAGAATCATGTATTGAAACTAAATGGCAAAAATGCATTATCATATCCTTTGGGAATTTGTCTGCCCCTGGTAACTACCACATTGAAAATATGTCCTACAAGTTGACCCAGTTGCTTGGGGGTCGGGAACTTATGTGGACAGTGACCTAACTTTCAACCAACATATGTCCACTGACATGAAAAAGTCCTTCTATATTGCACAGCTAATAAACAAAGGGACTGCTTTTAGACCTAAATATATCTTATCCCCCCTTTACTCAGTCCTCATGGTCAATCATTGATAATAAAAATCATTTGGGAATTAGCAAGCTGACATTAGAGAAAACTCTATATGGGTATTGATTAGATAAGTACTAGAATTTCCCTATTTTATTTTGTTTATTTATTTTTATTTTATTTTACATTTGTTGACCGGGAAAGTCTGACTGGATATATGTCCATTTTCAGCAGAGGCCCAGGGAGCAAAGCTCCAAATGCAAATTAGTCACATCCAAGTACAAAAATAATACTACTAATAGTAATAATAATAAGAGGTACAATAGAATGAAATGTACAAAAATACAGGTACAAAGATTGTGGCAGATACATTGTAATGATGAAGGAAAAAACAGCTTATTGCATGAGAACAGATAGGGCAGTAAAACAGATATGCATATAGTTAGTAAGCATTTGGAAATAAATCTGTTATGTGCATCGACAGTAAGAGTAAATAAAATGGAAGATACCAGGACAGTATTCCATTAGGGTCTATATTAGCTCACCAAACGCTTAGGTTAGCGAACGGTGATTAATCGACCCCATGTAAGCGAAAGCTTACAAAACCAAACTGTCAGAACAGCGATTGCTGTTCCAACAAAAAAAAAAAAAACAAAAAAAAAGAAAACACTTTAATACATATTAACTGGGGGGCTTCGCTCCCCACCCCCCCCCAATGTGGGGGGCTGTGCCCTGACACTCCCCTACTTAAATATACCAACTCCAAGACCGCACTACAGTGCCAAAATCAGCAAATTACCAAAGCAGCCAAGCAAAATTTTTCCCAGGAAAATAATTTGCTTTCATGCCGCTTCGATATTTTGCCATTTCAGCATTTACAGCTCAACCAAATCGCATTCACTAACCTGCATCTTCGGTCAGCTGATAGGAAGCCTTCCATTAGGCTTTCTGTAAGGAGGATTATTCTTAAGTACTAGCAGTATTTAAAGGGAGGTAATAGTTTAGTTGAGGTAGATAAGTGGGAGCTTCACTAGTGGTGAAGGTAGGGAGAAGATTGTAATCTCTGTCCTATAGGGTTAATGCAGGTGCATATCCTATGAGATCTGAAAAAGAGTTTCAATATGTTTTTAAATTTGGCCACGGACAGTTCTTGAGTTAAGTCTGGTGGGAGATTATTCCAGTTTTTATCGATGTAGTTGGAAAATAGGAAGTCGCCAGCTGTGTTGTTTGATTTAGTAGTGTTTAGCAGAACTTTATCTGTAGATCAGAGTTCTCTAGGTTTACTATAAGGACTTATTAAAGATCTGATGACAGGGACTTTATCAGGGTTATATAGGATTTTATGAGCAGTAGTGAGTTGGTTACAAAGAAGCAGATATGGGAATTCAAGCCAGCTTAAGTTTTTTAGGTTTAGACAGTGGTGAGTGCAGAAAGCTGAATGACTAGCAAATCTGGCAACATGATTATAACAACTGGAGAGCTTATTTAGTTCCATTTTTGCCATGTTAGTCAGTATAGGAGAAGTATATAAGGGGGAAGAAAGTAGGTGGGAGCAGGCAATGGTAGTTCTGGCAGTTGGGTAAGAAATGCAATGTTTCTATATAGGGAGCCACATTTTTTATTAGTGTTTTTTATTGTTTGAGTTACGTGCAGGTCAAATTTGAGGTTGTTGTCTATTATTACACCTAGTAGTAATTTGGTGCTAGTATCTGGGTAGATTATAGTACCGTTGTTAGATATACCTGTGAAGGTGAGTGGTGGTGTCCAACGGGTGGGGTTGAACAGCAGTAATTTAGTTTTATTGGGGTTTAGTATTAGACCACAGTTAGAGAACCATTTTTCAACAGTTATGAATGTGGATTGGGTCATGGTCTGGAGGTACTGTGGGGTACTGGCTGAACAGATGAGGGTGGAATTGTCTGCATTTTGTATGCATGAAGCATTTGGGGTGACTATGGGGAGGCCATTTATAAAGATGGAAAAAAGTAATGGGCCTAAGATGAAGCCTTGAGGAACTCCTGCAGTAACAGGTAAAAGGGAAGTAATGGGTCTAAGATAGAGCCTTGAGGAACTCCTATAGTATCAGGTAAGGGGGAAGCCAGTTGGTTTTGCCACAGAACAGCCTGACGTCTGTCCTGCAGGTAGTGTTGGACCCATTGGATCGATTGGTGATCAAGGGATAAGTTTTGCAGAGCAATAATAAGTAGCTGGTGACTGACCATGTCAAATGCCTTTGAGAGGTCAAGGAATAGGGCAGATGAGAGTTGGGCTTTATTTCTATTTGAGTTAATAGTGTTGGTAAAGGGGAGGAGTGCAGTAGTGGTACTATGGTGGGGTCTGAAGCCAAGCTGGGAGTCTGCCAACAGTTTTTTTGGAGGAGAAAGTACATTAGCTGTTTGTGAATGCACTTCTCCATGATCTTAGCCAAGGGGGATAGGATGGCTATGGGTCTGTAGTTGGAGAATTCTGTGGTTGGTCCATCCTTGTGGAGAGGTATCACATGTGACACTTTCCAGAGTGAGGGGATAGTAGCTTCTTTAATAGTTCTATTTATTAAGATGGAGATGGGGACAGCTATGGCTTCAGCTGCCTTTTGTAGGTACTCAGCTGGCAGTAGGTCAGCAGCTAAAGTGGTAGCTTTCAGTTTAGAGAGGAGTTTCCTTATGGAGCTGGTGAAGATGGGTTGGAAATTATAGTCTTGGTGATTGCAGGATGTTGGGGTGTGGGTATTACTTATAGCGGGGTTATTTTGGTTGGCGAGGAGTTTAATTGTTTCTGTAAAGAAGCAATTAAAGCTATTTGCCATGGACTTAGGGTGGGTTTTGTTGTATTTGTGGGAGTTGGGGTAGAGGGTTTGCCCGGATGAAGTAGCTTATTGAAACCTGACCAGAATTTTTGTTGATTAGTTTGGTGCTTATGTTGTAGAGTCCAGAAATACTCCTTTTTGTCCTTAACTATGACATTTTTTAGCTTTATTTCTAAGTTGCCGGTAGACTAATTGGTCCACTGGAGATTAGGTGGTTCTCCAGTGTGTCCAAGCTTTATTTCTTAGTGAGATTTTAGTACTTGTATCCTTTATTAGCCATGGTGCATGGTTAGGTTTGCATCTGATGGTACAGGGTGGGGCATGAGCATCTAGGATGGCTAGGAATGTTGTATTGAAGTAGGATACGGTTTCCTCAAGAGGTTGTGAATTTAATCAAAACCAGTTGCAAAGCCTAAGATCAGTTTTAAATCTAGTAAGGTTGAAGTGTTTGTTGGATCTAATAGTTCTATAAATGGGGTTATGGGTAATTATATCTTTGTCTTTTAAGATGAAAGTTGGCAGGTGATCACTGATTTCATCTGGGAGTGTAACATAGGAATAGGAGTTAGGGTGGTTATTGATTAAAATCCAGTCTAGAGTACTTTCTCTGTTAGTGGCCTTATCTATTCTAGTGGGACGGGAGATCACCCGAGTAAAGCCTAACAGATTGATGTGATTGGTAGGGTTTGGGAGGAACAGGTGGTCCAATCTATATTGAAATCTCCAAGAATAATAGATTCTTGAGGATATGTGGTAGACAGCCACTGAAGTAGATCTTCCATGGTATTAATGTTGTTACCAAGAGGAATATAGGCACATATAATGTTGATATATTTGTTACTATTGATTTTTAGTTTGGTAACTAGTACTTCAACGTTGTTAAATTGGGGGGGGGGTTGCAGAATTGGCCTGGTAATATCTAGGGTATAGAGAATGGCTACACATCCTCTTTTTTGGCTGGTCTGTCAAGTCTAAATGGGTTGTATCCTGGAGGGAGTATCTCATTGTCTGAAATGGTTGGCTTTAGCCATGTTTCAGACAGTCATATCTGTCTGGTGAATATCCTGATATAAGGGTATGTAAGTTGTGGAGTTTGTTTTTGATGCTCTTATGTTTAAGTGCATAGCCAGCAGTGCACTTGCAGACTGATTAGTTACAAGTGAGGGCATGGGGTAACTGGCGGCGCTGTCACTGGAGGTCTTATTTTGTGATATTGGTCTGGGTTTATTGTGGATATCTTCGTCTGTCATTAGGTTGTGCCTTAGACTAGCTATTAGTTTGATGAGCTTGTTGAGTAGATAAAGGTTGGGTATATATTACCATGGGGGGTTTGAGTAGAGGGAAGTAGTTATTTGTGGTCAGAGATAAGTGAAGATGCTGGGCTTCACTAAATGATCTGAGAGTTCAGTACAGCTTTTAGGATAGTGTATTCCTGTGTGGGTGTGGGTTTCATATGATGTTTGGTAATAGGCTCCTGTAAGTAGAGTGAGGAGAAGGAAAGTTTGTATGAAGGGGATGTGAGTGTTGTGGAGAGGATGGAAAGGCATGGTGGCAGTAGTGAGTAGGATTTGTACTTACAGTGAGTGTGGCTAGTGTTTATGTGGAGTCTAGCCTATTTGGAGGATGTGGATTGGTTAAGAGTAGAAAAGGGGTGGGGATAGGTATGTATAAATTTGGAGGTAGTGGGGGCGGGTGGAAATAGGGGGCAGGGCGAGGAGCAGAGCGAGCCCGAGTGCAGCGAGGATGAGTAAAGTGTGTCTAATCCAGCAAGCGACTTTTGCCATATCTCTTGGCCAAATCCCAGGGAGAAAGTTAACTAATTCATAAGTTTCTGTTGTGCCCACTTGAATCCTAAGCACCTAGGTTTGAAAATGGTGCCTGTACTACTTTGTAGCCAGTATAAACTGGCTGAGTTTAGAGGGGTGGGGAAAAGAGAAGGCAGTAGGAGTGGTTAGAGGAAGAATATTGAGTGACTCAGTACAGCATACCACAGGTAAGTTTAATGTAAGGGCCTATACAGGTAGGATTAATGCTCAGTGATTTATAAGGAGAAAAATTCTCAGTATGCACTTTCTCAGAGGAAGTAATAGAATCAACAATACTCTTACTCCCCACAGTTAAAAAATACTCAGTCTTCAGGATCAGATAATAAAAGCTGCATCTTGCTAATGACTATGAATATTAAAATTTAGGCAAAGATTGTTACCTTTTGCCTCACAAGACCCATGCAGTAGCTTGGAGAGCCTTCCCAGGAACTCTTATATCTTGGTTGAAGCTATGATTTACACAGATACTTGACATCATGACATTATTCATTCAGCTGAGTTTACTATTTGATTACCTTTAGTGAGACTTTGTTAGGGCATTCATTATCATTCCCTGGAGCTTTATATGTACTATACAGTCACAATTTTTATTGGATCAAATTTTAAGAATTAAGTTTACATCCTCTACAGTGAACAATGGTTTGACTCCTAGTTAAGCAACAGTTGATACCAGCATATAAAGACAGGTGTGGAATGAAAAAAAGGCTGTTCTCTTTTTACATTGTTGCCTTTGTTATGAGTTGAACCTTTTATCACACTTCTTAATAGCACACTATCTTTGAACAGCGAGCATCACTGCTAACCTTTTCTTTGGGAATAAATGCTTGGACGTTACCTGGATTTTGGCAATAAATTTACCAGTCATAAATACTCTGCTCAAATAATTTGTCATTATACCTTCTTTATACGTAGGCTGGGGGGATTCAGGATTCCTGAAATGGTGCCAAGGTCCTGTAGTCTGGCTGTGCTTTATCTCCTGATTTCGAGTATTGATTTTCTGAAGATGCTTTTATATGACTCTTCAGCCACTACGGCCACCAGTTAGTAGAAAGCTCTGGTAAAAAGTTAGGAAACATTTTTCTTTCTGGTTCACACTATGCATTTCAACTCCTACCCAATGCGAGTCACAAAATATATTCTCAGGGATGTGCAGCATATTCTAGCCCCTATAACTTGTGCAGCCTTTTCAATCTACATTAAGGACGATTGTGCTTTTTCCATGCTGGCAAACAGCCCAGCATTACAAGGCCATTGTTGGATCCAGTTAAATCACTTGACACTCTTAACACTTTTCACTTGGATCTTTATAATTTGGTATTCTCAGTGTAATTCTTTGAATAGCAGCCACATTTTTAGATTTTCTTTCTTAAATTACAGATTCTTCCTTATTCTTTAGAGACTATTGTGGCCTATTTTCTTTTGTCTAACAACCAAAGGACTGAAGGTTCTACCACATCAGGTATTTGATAGGAATGTGATGAGCAGGCTTGTCCTTGTGTTTTAAATTGAAGACTGATAGTCACTTTTCTCCTCCTAGAGATATTTTAATATTTTATCACACAAACCGGATATATCTTGGTCCTGCCACTGGATGTTGTATACCATATTCTTCCCTTTTTCACTACATACAGTGTTTTACAAATAAAAAGGAAGAATCTGGTGATCTTTACCCCTGTCAATTGTTTAAAACAGCCCACACCTTCCTGGCTAACTTGAGACGTGGCTTATTTTTTGGAAAACATTGTTCATTTGCATAGGTTAAGATGATTGAAAATGGCACTGGACCCTGGCATGATTAAATGATAAAAGTAAATCACCCGCAGGAGAGCAGTCTGTACACTGCGCTCATATCCTTTGCTCCTACAGCCACATAAAAATGTATTGAAGATGGTCTCTGTCATTTCTTCAGACTTTCTGTCATCAGCTTTTCATACAAATCTCTGCTGGATTCTTTGGGCCCCTTCAAGAAATGGTCTTGCTTGCTTAAATGTTACCAGGTATGGTTTTTCATAGCCAACATAGAGTGAAGTCCTAAATCTTAAAAAAAACTGGAAAGCCATCTCTATCGTTAGGAAATAATGGCTGCCATATGTTTTAGCCAGCAGACTATTTTTTGTAACCTTTATTATCTGAGTAGTAGAAGTTGTGTGCAATATTCACAAAAGTTTCTGACTTAGCTGACGGTCTGATCCAACCCACAGTGATTACATTGAAACTTCTTAGAGGTTGGCCTTTCCGAATTATGAGGAGATGACCAGACTTTATTTTAGTTCCCCAAGACTTAAGTAATACTTTATTTTGTTTCTCTTTAAACTTTTCAGAACACTGTTTATTAAGAAAAGCAAATGTGCACAGGTGAAACCAAAATACATTCTCATGCAATCTAGACTTGCAGGATAATTTAATGCAGTTCACTTTTTTTCAAAATGAAGAATACAAATTCACTCTTGCTTGAGCACCCTTATTGCTTAATTGACACACATTGTAATAATACTAAAAATGTAAAAACTATCTAGGAAATGAAAGAAAATACAAAAGTATAACAGTTCCACCGGCATACAGTATTTGTCATAATACAGCACTGACCATAATTCTAAAAATAGCATGTTATTACATCAAAACAAATTCTAACATTTAATCTATGGAAGTTGTTGTTGTTTGTCTTTCGGCTTTTCCCGGTTAGGGGGTCACCACAGCGAAACTCCGGACCGCTAATGATTGGCAGTAGATTTTCATGAACGCCGTGGTGCTAGCTCAACGTCCAACCTTCAACGAAGGCATGCCCATTTACGCATGTCTTTCGAACGCCACCCAACCACGGGGAGGACATGCAGACTCCACACAGAAGGCACTCCCCACACTCCACTTCTAATCCATCCTATCCTCAGTTATGACAGTGAGTTATATAGGTGATACAACAAGCTTGGCCATAATGTTATGAGAGAAAAAAAAGCTTAAGCTCACCCTTCATGACTATGCCTTAACAGAGATATGTGACAACCCCCTTGAGGAGAAAACAAATAGTGTGTTGCAAAGGCCATCTGATCACAGTTCGAGCTCAACATCTTAAGCACCTGTTCAGCACCTTTTGAGGAGCATTATGACCCACTCCTTGGAAGCTCTCTGTCTCTAAGATTGCACTGCTGGAGGATTTATGAGTTTTCAGAAACAACATTATACACTTCTTCCACTATAACTAAAACCCTGCATTGTCCTCTCTCTCACTTAAAGATATGTCATGAAGCTTCATCCAAAAGCAGAACAATGTCCTTTCTTATCACAGGTGCTAAATTATCCATAGATATCCCTCTACAACCTTAAAAACTCCTTAAGTCATTTATGGTTGGATTGAGGAGATGCATTTCTATTTATCAATGATGAGGCTGCAGGAAACAGAAACCATCAAACACAAACATATTAAAACCTTCAAAAATAAATATACCATTGAGACATTGTCATCTTATCTGTAACTGTTTCGTACTCCTGCTAAAACATTACTTTACAGTATGTGTAAGGGTTTCATGAACCTGTGCACATCTTCTTTTCCAATATCTCCATATGGTAGATGGGCAAAATGCCTCTGTTGTGACTAAGCCCTATAGTAGTCTTGAGTACAAGCCATTACATGATCTCTTATCCATAACATTATCTGCCATCTCATTCAAAGTAGACCATTTCCAGTGCTACTAGAAGAACAGATATCTTACTTGAGGATATTTGTAAAAATCCTTGGTTGATATCCTACATTTATGTAATAAATTCTGAAAGAAATGCAAGTCTTGTCGCCCAAAGAGGTGAAACCCATTGATGCAATATGTCCATATACTATACAACTAAAGGATAAAACATCTCCAAGAAGTCCTTAGTCAATAGAAAGGTCATAAATAATGCTTGCATGGCAGGTTGTCCGTACAATTTCCCACCTGCCTCTTGAACTACCAAAGAATAACCAAATTTTATTTCTTATTTGTCAATACCCTTTGAATCTCCCTGCCTCCCCCAAACAACTGCCATTCATGGTTCTTCCCATATGTGGACTGCCTCCATGGTATTCTCACTTAACCATTTTGCCACAGGCACTTGATAAAGAGATTCAATGACCATGCCAATATATTTACATCCAGAAGATGAGGATTCCAGAATAGACTGGTCCCCACCAAAATGTAACATGAACCCAAGATTTGCTTGCCCACCAAACAATATTCACCACATGCAATTTCTGAGAATACACAGCCAAGTTGGAACCATTGAGTAGAAGTTAACTACATAGAACAACAATGGAACAGGGACAACAAGAACTGCCAGCAATTTATTTTCATGAATTTACCCTAGATGCTCCCAGTCCTCAAATAATTGCATTGTCTCTCAACAAACCCCTTGAACAAAGCCTTAATTTGCTCCATGTTTAACCTAAACACATTATACAACTAACTTGCCACTCAATGAGAGGACAGCACTGAACCAACTGCAGAGTACTGAGTATCCTTCTAACTTGTAAGCAAATCTGACCAACAAAACTATTCGGTTCTACTGTAATTCCTAAAGTTTTGAAATAATGTTTGAAACAGTGAAGTCTGATTCTTAAAATGCACCCCTCCTCCATCTGTCAATGCTATTTGTGAAAGTACAACAGACAACATCTTGCACCAAGTTAGGCTTCATGTTTTCAGTAAAGTTTGATAGGGGGAAAGACAGCTAAAATGCACACAATAGAATTTTCTTCAGTCTGCTTAAAAAATATTTACATAATCAAAATATGACATATCCTGGAAGAATATGCAATTATCCCATTGTAATATAATATATAGCCTTAAAAGCCAGTTGGTCTCTCCAAACATTTATATCAAGTTTGCTGTACATTACAATCAGACCTTTCCTTCTCAAACTTGTTATTCCCCCTTTGCTTACCTGATTAAGAGTCACTCACTATACCCTAAAACCTTTTTACTCCAGCTTATCAATTTGTCTCCTACTGGAATGTTACTGCAATAGAAGAATTTCCACAGGATGTAGCTTTCTTTATCTTAAAACTGTTTTCTTCATAACCAGCCCATTTATAATAATGGAAATTATACGTGGAATGCTAAGTGATTCCCAAATCACTCAGTGAAAGGTACTGGATATATTACCACTAACCTTGTTCACCGCATTGACTTCTATCTGTGTCCCTTAACTCTAACCTGCTTATAGCTAATTTTATGCTCTGTACCCCCACTTGAAGAAAATATCCCACCTTCTACTTCCTCCAAACATTGCCTTGGGTTTCGTATCACACATTCATATGTCATTTATGTCGACTGGTGTACAGCTTATATGGAAAATAAGCTTCTTCATCAGTAAGGATTGTCTGTAGCCTGGCATGTCTGTCCTGTTTGATGTGAGGCACAAAACTTTAATTCAGCCTCTTTTGGCATGCATTTTTACTAACTTCAAACAATTATTTCCATAGAAGAAAAAAATAATACCAATGCATGTTTTGCAGTCAGTTCCAGAGTAGTGAAGCATTTCAGTTATGAAAGTACGGGTTATTCTTGTTAATCTTTAGTTTCTTATGTGACCCCTTTTTTTCATACATCAAATACGCCAGGACTGCAAATGTGCAGTTAACTCTTACACTGGGTACATCATTATAAACCCCCTTTTCCCATTTACTACCAGGAGTCAGAGTACTGAGTCAATTGTGACCATCTTTCTTGATTTAATACCACATTCCTACTTTTTCTATGGCCATTCCTTTTGCAAGTCTTCTCTCATGTAATCTATCAATCTTTTACTTCCGGTCTCATAAAAACTTTCTTCACCACACTGTCTTGTACTCTCCAGCACATGTACCTGAACCACTGTAATCTGTTGACTTTGATCTTTCCTGCAATTGGAGTTATTTGGCTTCTTCCCCGATGTCCTCATTTCTTGGTCTGTACCACAGTGTGGATCCTACCACCCATCTAAGTCACTTTATCTAAATCACCTTTAGCTTCCTTAAGTGATTTGCCTTCACTGTCCAGATTTCTCTGCCATACAGAAGCACTTGAAGTTTTGTACACCTTACTTTTCAACTTGTCATTCTTCACTTACTACTCCTGACATTCTGTGCCACTTAGCTGTAGACCCTCTGATTCCATCTTTGACCTCCTCATTTAAACTCCTCTCCTCCTTAACTGAAGTGGTTAACTTGTTCCACTATTTTACCTTCTGTTTCAGTTTTCATCTTCTTCTGATTTGCCCACTTGCTGACATGACGACTCTCTTGTCTTTACTTATTTTCATCCCATGTGCCTTCATTATTGCAATCCATTCCTCCTGTTATTTGCTGTTCTTGTTCAGAGTCTGTAGGTAATGCCACATCATCTACATAAAGCTATGCTGATCTGTCCCCTTAGACCAGTTTGCTAATGCTGTCTATTGTCAGTGTGAACAGCAGCGGTATCAGAACTGAACCCTAATATACACCCACTTCCACTGGGAACCCCTCTGTGAGTCCAAACACTGTTCATAATTGTGTCATTGGGTCCTTGTACTTAGTCTTTGGGGTTCTACTAAAGTTTCCAGAACTTTGAACCATCACAGGACTGCACCAGTCTGCTTTCCTGGGAACTTGTCATATGTTTTCTCCAAGTCTTTTTCCTTATCTTTAGCTTCTTCTCAGCTATCTGTCTCACTGCAAATATTAGGTCAGTTGTGCTGCATCTTTATTTAAATCCAAACTACTCATCTTCCTTCATACTTACTATTACTTTGCATATCTGTTTATTAGTCACCCTCTCCTGCATGTTTTCCTCCAGCAATGAAGGTAGCAATCCACTCAGGTCTTTGAAAGAAACAAAGTACCACTGTGTACATAAGTATTGTGCTATAAACAATATAACTGGTTTTATTTACAGACACACATCTGTCTTCTTTAATGTGTAACACACAATGAAATATAAGTTGTTATACACCGTTAACACATATGCATTAAGTTATTTCAAATATAAACTTCTTTATGTTCTAGGTACATATGGATGTGCATTTTATTCAGCCCTAATAACTACAGTGTCAGGAGTTTGGAACCTGACAGTACTAGAGAGTACTATTCTGTTACCACTTTCACTTTCTAAGTCTTCAGTTTCCTTCTATTGTCCTAATTTTTCAGACTTCTGGCAAGCCAATAGGCCAAAGACTTAACGGAGAAACCTATGAGTTAGATGAAACAGGAGTTTACAGTTTACTTCTTTACAGTGTAGCAGTTAGCAGTCTGTCCATCCCCAGATTAGGTTATGGGGATTGGACTAATAAATTGTGTGTTGATGGCAGAGGCATAGTGAATTTGATATGCCTTTGAAGAGATCTATAAAAGTCAGGCTCTTAGGAATGAAGACTGACAGGTCTGCTATCATATAATTGACGTAGCTGAAGGCAGAGGAATATGAAACTTACCCAGTTTTGAAATAATTTATCCTTCCAGAAACATTCCAAATGACAGTTTTTAATTTGAGTTTTCAAAATTAAAATGCATAATCCACTTCAAACTCCAGATAAATAGTAGAAACTGCATATGATTTTAAACTTAAAACTGCATAAACCTCTATCCAAAAAAGATGTCACTTTATTTTAAAAAATGTATAAATATAAGGTAGATATTATGTCAATTGTTTTTGTATAATTATATCAGTTTATTTATCAGCTGCTGATTCTTATCTAATTTTGCTGATATGAATGTTAGAAACATTTGTGCCCTAGTTACCCCATGGTTTGGCAGCAAAGAAGGTTGCAATCCACTCATGTCTTGCAAAAGAACAATGTACAGCTATGCTCAAAAATCTTTGCTATGAAGAAGAGAATTGATTTTACATAAGGCATACATCTGCTTCTTTAATTACATTATCAACGTACAATGAAATATAAATTTTCACTCACTCTTAACACATTTTTATGAAATGATTTCAAATATAAATTCCTTTATGTTCTAGGTACATATGGATGTGAATTTTATTCAGGCTTATTAACTACAGATCGTGGATATACAACAATCAATTGGATCCCTTTGCCAACCTATATACAATTTGTTCCTGGGAATTTACTGTTTATCTGTAATACAGTGGTAACACTGACTTGTTGTATACCAAATGATGGTACAAACTATACTGTTACACTTCAGAGACCATCAGGAATGATTCTAGGTAAGATATGCATTTTCTTTTTTATTGATTTTATTGTGAAGTTCTGAGGCACGTTAGTTACACATGAACAGAAACTGACTATTTATCAGTTGGTTTTAACCATTTTATTGTTTTAAAAGTTTAAAAGATAATATACTTCTTTATAGTGCAAAACTGACAAGTAAATCAGTGTATAGCTGTAGATGTCAACTATAACAAAGCAATTAATTCTGTACATTGTTTCGGTTGATAAGCCATGAAAAAAGAAAAAGTCTGTAATACAATTGCTGTATTATAGTATTATAGTAGCATTGTTCACTAACTACCTTAAGCAATATGGAAACCAGAATCTTGCCAGGCAAGTTAGTGGTTTCAATAAACCTTAATTTATCTTGAAGCATTTGACACTGTGAAACATAAAATAGTACTCTCCCTCTTGTAACAGAAGGCCGACTTTGTTTCCTCACTAAACTGGTTCAACAGCTACCCTGTGGAATAAACTTAATTATTCCTCTGGAAGTAAGCTATGTCTTCTTTTGACCCAGTCATGGATATGTCCCATAACAGCTAGGCCTATGTCCCATGCTATCCATTGTCTCTGTATGTAATGTCACCTCAATGATATTCCACTTTATACATTATCTTGATAACTCTTCAGTGGTATGTGTTGTCTGATCAGTCCCGACAGTAACTCCCAAAGTTGCAAAAAAGCTTTCCCTTTATTTGACACATATTTGGTGAGTCAGATCTCATCTATAAAACGGCTAAAACTAAAGTCATGCTATTATAGCATTGTAATTAATCACCTCTGGTTTATGCTATCTTTCATCCTCTAACCATAGATGAAGACTCACTGGAACTAACCTCTTTAGTAAAATTGCTGGTGTCATGTTAGATAAACATCTAAATGTGTCCATCATGTAATTATGATGGCACTGAAAAACAGACAAAAACATAGTTTCTTCTACACAGCCAGAGAAATGTCTTAAAAAATCATGCATATGTACTACCCAGTTCTTAAATGATCTTTAATTAGCTGAGTTCTGGAAACTTAACAGAAGATCAAAATTTTCTTTCAGCTCTCAATCTAGAACTCACTGTTGATCGAGCTAAAAGAAATAAATTGTTCAGATTACAGTCACTATTTGTTGCCCAACCCATCAGCACTTGCATTGCCTTGTGGCATCTACGTTTTGTACAGAGACATCTAGCCTATGGAGCAAGTTAGACTAACAACTTCATCAAAGATCAAGTCATTTAGTCACTTGAAGTTTTCTTAAAGTCATTAGTATTGGATCTGACATAGTATTTCATACCAGCAGTAATTATCACTGATTTAGTTAGCTTTTGTACTTTCCATGTTTCATATTTGTGACAGACTTTTCATGGCATGTTTTCAGGGGGATCTGTAGTGAGGGAATCAGGAGATACAGAATCTAACTTTCATGCTATGTTTTGAACTGCATGCACAGATTTAGTCTCAGTATACTTCTATAAACCATGGCATGCTGAAAACAACAGCTAGGAACACTGCTTCCCTCCTATATTGTTTGCCCTGTTCTCCAGAGTTGTGCAGCCATTGAGATGTATGTTTAAGTAAGGAGATTCAGACATGAAGCCCGATTCTGAGGAGAAGAGGTGAGTCTTCATCCCTGTAAAAATTATTTTTATTTTGGTTACTTTATTTTCAGTATTAGTATAAATTTCTTTTTATGGAATACTAAGTCAGTGTTTCCCTTTTGCTTAATTTGGCATTTCAGGTTTTTATTTTGGCATTGAACCCTTCATCAAACCCTTCAAAAACATAATTTCAAGAAAGAACTTGAATATTTTTTATATATGCAGCTATGGCTACCATATTACCTGATATTGCAACTACCGCCCTTCAACATAGAAGAGGCGATGTGACTCCATGCACTCTCCTTTCACTCACCATTTCCCAGCTATTCCTTCCTTCATTATAGTCATACTCTTCAGTCTTTCACCACATTACTGGAATACTCCTGCCCAATTAAAGACATATTCTCCATGTCTCCCTCAACATAGGATCATAGGAGGTTACTAGGCTAATGGTCCTGGGGCTTTTACATGTCTAGTCAAGAGTCTATCCCTAAAAGAAACCTCAGTCAGCACCTGACACAGGTGGTGCCCCTGGAACACATTTCTGAACAGCACTTCAGTCACTCCTTCTTCTTCTTTCAGCTGCTCCCGTTAGGGGTCGCCACAGCAGATCAACTGTTTCCATTTATTCCTGTCCTCTGCATCTTGCTCTGTCACACCAACCACCTGCATGTCCTCTCTCACCACATCCATAAACCTTATCTTAGTCCTTCCTCTTTTCCTGTTACCTGGCAGCTTCTTCCTTAGCATCTTTTTCCCAATATACTGTGCATCCCTCCTCAGCACATGTCCAGACCAATGTAATCTTGCCTCTCTGGCTTTGTCTCCAAACCTTCCAACCTGGGCTGACCCTCTAATATACTTATTCCTAATCCTATCCACCCTCGTCAAACCCAGTGCAAATCTTAACATCTTCAACTCTGCCACGTCAAGCTCAGACTCCTACCTTTTTGTCAATGCCACTGTCTCCAACCCATATAACATAGCTGGTCTCACTACCATCTTGTAAACCTTCCCTTTCACTCTTACTGGCACTCGTCTGTCACAAATCACTCCTGACACTCTTCTCCACCCACTCCATCCTGCCTGTACTCTCTTCTTCACCTCTCTTCCACACTTACCATTACTCTGAACTATTGATCCCAAGTATTTAAACTCATCCACCTTTGCCACCTCTACTCCCTCTATCCTCCCTCTCATTTACACACATATATTTCTGTCTTAGTCCTGCTGACCTTCATTCCTCTTCTCTATAGAGCATATCTCCACCTCTCCAGGGTCTCCTCCACATTTTCCCTACTCTTACTACAGATCACAATGTCATCTGCAAACATCATAGTCCACGGGAACTCCTGTCTGATCTCGTCTGTCAACCTGTCCATCACCATTGCAAATAAGAAAGGGCTCAGAGATGATCCCTGATGTAATCCCACCTTCACCTTAAACGCATCCGTCACTCCCACCACAGACCTCACCGCTGTCACACTACCCTGGTACCTATCCTGTACCACTCTTACATACTTCTCTGACACTCCTGACTTCCTCATACAATACCACAACTCCTCTCTAGGCACCCTGTCATATGCTTTCTCTAAGTCCACAAAGACACAATGCAACTCCTTCTGACCTTCTCTGTACTTCTCTATCAACACTCTCAGAACAAACATCGCATCTGTAGTGCTCTTTCCTGGCATGAAACCATACTGCTGATCATTAATCATCACCTCCCTTCTTAACCTAGCTTCCAATACTCTTTCCATAACTTCATGCTGTGACTGATCAATTTAATCCCTCCGTAGTTACTACAGCTGAGCACATCACCTTTATTCTTAAAAATCGGTACCAAAACACTTTTTCTCTATTCCTCAGGCATCTTCTCACTTTCAAAGATGTCATTAAACAATCTAGTTAAAACCTTCACTGCCTTTTCACCTAAACACCTCCATGCTTCCACAGGTATGTCATCTGGACCAACAGCCTTTCCATTCTTCATCCTCTTCATAGCTATCCTTACTTCCTCCTTGCTAATCCACTGCACTTCATGAGTCAATATCTGCACATCATCCAACCTTCTCTCCCTCTCATTCTCTTCATTCATCAGCCCCTCAAAGTACTCTTTCCATCTGCTCAACACACTCTCCTCACTTGTGAGTATATTTCCCTCATTATCCTTTGTCACCTTTACCTGCTGCACATCTTTATTAGCTTGGTCCCTCTGTCTAGCCATTGGGTACAGGTCTTTTTCTCCTTCCTTAGTGTCCAACCTTTTATACAACTCATCATATGCCTTATCCTTAGCCTTCGCCACCTCTCTCTTTGCCATGCACCTCATCTCCTTATACTCTTGTCTACTTTCTTCATCTCTTTGACAACCCCACTTCTTCGCCAACCTCTTTCTCTGTATACTCTCCTGTACTACTTCATTCCACCACCAGGTCTCCTTGTCCTCCTTCCTCTTTCCAGATGTCACACCAAGCACCTTTCTAGCCATCTCTCTTACTAGCTCTGCTGTAGTTACCCATCTATGCGGTAACTCTTCACAGCCACCCAGTGCCTGTCTTAACTCTTCCCTGAACAGCACCTCACAATTACCCTTTTTCAATTTCCATCATTTGATCCTTGGTGCTGCCCTCACACTCATCCTTCTCTTCTTGATCACCAATGTCATCCTACAAACCACCATCCTATGCTGCCTAGCTACACTTTCCCCTGTCACCACTTTACAGTCTCCAATCAGACTGGCCCTTCTACATAAGATATAATCCACCTGTGTGCATCTTCCTCCACTCTTGTATGCCAACCTATGCTCCTCCCTCTTGTTAAAATACGTATTCATCACAGCCATGTCCATCCTTTTCACAAAATCCACTACCATCTGACCTTCTGCATTCCTTTGCTTAACACCATACCTACCCATCACTTCCTCATCCCCTCTGTTCCCTTCACCAACATGTCCATTGAAATATGCTCCAATCACCAGTCTCTCACCCTTGTGTACAGTCATCACCACTTCATCCAACTCACTCCAGCATTTTTATATATTGAAAGTAAATTTTCAGTACCACTGTTTCTTTGTACCACTAATTCCTGCTGCTTTAAAATAAATATAGTAATCAACCACTAGCACCTACCAAGAATCTTGCTTCTCTTATCTAAATATGGCATAGTAAAGATGTTCTCTAAACCCAAATAATTTGCTCTGGTAGCATATATAATAACCATGCTAACTTGTTTTTCTTGCTCACTAGTTAGGGTTTCCCATAGGTAAATTGGTGCCATTGGTAGACAGCTCTATGGCACCCCCATCTTGCCCAGTACTCCCCCACTACACATAGGTGTGTACTAGGCTAATGGCTCTGGAGCCTTTACAAGCCTAGCCCATAAGATTACCCTGGCATCGTGCAACCCGACCTTAGTTCCCAGTGCCTCTGTCAAGCAGAGCCACTGGAGTGATCCTCAGGGTGAATTTTCTATTTCCCATCCACTCATCAAGATTTCTCTTGAAGAGGGCAAGTGAGGTGCTCTGTTTGACATGTCTCTGGGTTATGAACCTGTCCCTCCAGCAAGTTCTGTTGATTGTGGTAATGAGGTAGAGGTCTCTGGAGCATGTGGTGCAGAGGGATTGGGATTTCATTAAATGTAGCATTTCTAACAGAGCTAGGTCAGACATGGCTTTGTAAGTCAAGCAGAGATCACCTCTAAGTAGGCAATATGAGGCAGAGAATAGTTAGAGTTTTTTTATTTTGTCCATATAGGACAAGTGTTTAAGGCTTAGGATCCTTTCTGTGAGGTACTTTTGCAGCCTCTCCAGTTGTTGCAGGTTTCTAGTGAGGTACATGCCAAATGGGGCATTGTACTCAATGATTGGCCTAATGAGGGAAGAGTAGAGGGAGACAATGACCTCTTTTCTTCCTGGATGCAAAACCCTTAGTAATGAGATGTGCCATGTAGAAGGGACTTTCTGACCACAGTGGCAATGTGGTGGTCAAAAGAGAGGTTGCTGTTAACCTGTGTTCTCAGAACTATTATAACACCTTCTGTGTTCAGTGGACTACCATCAATGTGATTATTCATGGGAACTGGGTTTTTCCAAAGGGGATGACAACAGCTTTTTTGGCATTGAGCTTAAGGTCATTGTTCTGACACCAGTCGCTAGTCTCAGTGAGGCCTTTCTGTAGGATGTCAACATCACTTGGGGAGTTGATAATAGCTCCCAACTTGCAATCATCTGTGATCTTTGTCAGCCAGAGTCCATTCATGTTGGCCTGGACTTCAGAGAAGTAGATACCAAACAGGAGAGGACCCAGGACCAAACCCTGTGGGATTCCACTCATGACTGGTCAGCAGTCTGACTTGGAGTCAGCTACTTTCATACTGTAGGTTCTATCTGTGAGCCAGTTTGCAACCCCCTTAGTAATATACGGGTTGATGCCTAGCTTAGTTAGTTTTTCTATGATTCCTGAGTGGGGAATGGTATCAAAGGCCTTGACCAGATCAAGGTAGGCTGTATGAACCACCTTGCTTTCATCCACAACTCTGGTGACTGACTCAAAGAAGTCGACTAGATTGAGCAGGCATGATCTACCCTTCACAAAACCAAACTGTGTGGGATCCAGAGTTTGGAGATTCCCTATATCCTTGTTTATTATGTCCATGATGATGCGTTCCATAGCTTTGCATATCAGACTCAGACTAATGGGGCGAGAGTTCCCAAGGTCTGTAATCGCGCCTCCTTTGTGGAGAGGGCTGACTGTAGCAGTGCACCATTTGGTAGGGACAGAGCCTGAGGTGAGGCTTTGATTGAACAGGGCACACAGGTGAGGTGCCAGTTCAGTCTGTAGTTCATGTAGAACGCAGCCAGGTATATTGTCAGGTCCCATAGAATCTATATTCTTGGCCTTGGACAGTGCTGTTTTAACCTGTGCAGTAGTAATACTGGGTGCCTGGCAATCTACTGGTATTGTGATTGGTCCTTTGGGGGGGAGAGGGATAAAGTTGGCACTGAATCTGTTGGCCAGTATATTGGCAAAATCTGTTGGCACCATACAGGAGGTACCATTGTGCAGTAGCTCAGAGCAAATCTGGGTATTGCCATGGAGATTCTTTACATAACTATAGAAAGCCTTGTGGTTGTCTTTACTATCTGCTGCAATCCTGCTTTCATAGCTAGCTTTAGAGGATTTGATGAGGGATCTCAACTTTTTGTTGAGGCCGATAAGGGAGTTTTTCCAGTCTTGGGACTTCACCTTATTCCACATCACTTTCCTCCTTCTGTTGTAGAGTTTGTTTATGACAGGGAACCACAAGATTGGCTTCCCTTTTTTGGAGGATAGCGTCTTGGTTCTATTGGGTATGGTGAGAGCCATGCATTTGTGTATGTGTTCGTACAGTGCATTGGTGTATGATTCGGCAGTCATGCAACTATTCTCTATTTGCACGGGTGCCATGAAGTTAGCCACCTATGTTTTTAGGAGCCCAAAGTTAGCTTTGGAGAAGTTTTTCATGGTGATTACCTTTGCAGGGTGTTGGTGGGAGGGATGTGTATTTCCGAGGTGATTAGTTTGTGGTCAGATCTAACCAGGGAGGAGTTGACAATGGGTGTAGAGCAACAGTCACCCTTGTTATTAATGACCAGGTCAAAGATGTTGCTACCTCAAGTGGGGATAAGATCGAGCTGGTCCAGGGCATTGGAATTAATAAATTCCAGGAAACGTTGGGCAAGTGTATTGGTACATATGTAGTTTTCCCAGTTAATGGAGGGGTAGTTGAAGTCGCCCAGTATGAGAGTGTTAGGTTGGACCCTAATATTCTCCAGGGTGCTTAGGAATGTGGAGTGTGAGTCTTGGGACATGTTTGGGGACCTATAGCAGGCTACGACCTGAATTGCTATCTTACTCAATGTTAGCTGCACCTGAAGTATCTCTGATGCGTTATGTTGGGCTACCAGTCTGGAGGTGTGTGCATCCTTTATGAATATATAAACACCACTGGCTTTGGAGCTTCGGTCCAAGTTCTGGAGCCCAAAGGTGTGGAATGAGTTATAGCCTGGTAGTGCAGGGGTGCTTTCTGCTGCTTTAAACCAGGTCTCTGTTACAGCACAAATGTTGATATTCTTCATTTTAAGGACTGCTTTGAGTGAGTGCATTTTGAGATTTAGACTTCTAGCACTGAGCAGCATGACCCTCAGATTGCATTAGTTTGTAGCTGTTACGGTGGTAATTTGGTCTTTGGAACACTGCATAAAAAAGGCACTATAGGGGTGGCAAAAGCCTTGGCCCATATGCGGATGCCCAGGGGTGACAGATGCAGGCCATCTCTGGCAAAGCATTGAGGTCTGTCAGTCATATCATCCCAAGCAGACAGATACTGGATCCCCTTAGAATGGCACCAGAAGCTTTGACAATTGTTGAAATCAATAATTTTCTGCTTGTCCTATGGTATCAACCTGCCTGGGCTACATAATCTGAGAGCTCCTCCATGTCTCTTTTCATGTAGACCAAGGAGGTACATCTCAGGTCATTCACACCCACATGTACAATGACAGAGTCATATTTGTACTTGTTGATCTGTTGTTGGGATCTGAGTGCGTGCGTTATGTGGTGGATGCTGGCACCTGACAGGCAGCTGACTGTTACTTTCTCCTTATTCAATCTATTGAGTGGGACATCAGAGTGCCTCACTATTGAGTCACCAATAACTAGAGTGTTGGGCATACTGTTTTGCCTTAGAGGCTTTGGTTGAGTGGCACACTGTTTAGGAGAGTTATGTGTCTCATGATTAGTGTTGTGTTGTGACGGTCAAGTGCATTTCTGTCTTGGAGGTCTCTGCTGTTAGGGTAGATTTTTATTGAGATCCTTTGTGAAGGTGGGTGTATGATTTGTGTTTTTATGTGAAGGCAGTGCTGGTGTGTGTTCTGGAGGGCTATGTGTTCCATGTGGTGTGGTGCAAAGTGCTGAACTTCTCCTCTTGACCAGCTAGTCCGGTCTTGGCTGGAGAGTGCATGGCTTTCAATTTGGATATATAAGTGCATCTCTTGCAAGCTAGCAGTAATAGTTTCCCACCACCCCCCCCCATTGGTGTCATGCCACATATTCCCACTGATTCCCCCAGTTCTGTTATCCCACAACTTCCAGATTACTTTTTGTTTATCTTTACTCATATTTTGTCTTGCTTCAGCTTTCTCATGTCTCCTTTCAACATACTCTAACCTGCTTAGGCTTCACTGTTATAACTGCAGAAGGAATAACTTAATTAAGCTTGGGGCCCAGGGACCACTAGAGTACCAGCAGCCATAGGGCTTCTAGATGTTCTGTGGTGTGTTTTATTGATCTTTATTGTTGCTGTAGCAACCTTTTCATCTGTATGAAACTCACACAAAACTGAATGGAATTGTGAGCAGCAGCATATACTCTAGGTGGTGCTTATCAAGGGAAGATATGTATAAACCAATCATTTTAAGTATGAACTGCTGTGTGCAGTATCCCATACATAGGATAACATAGATTGCAAAGTGGCTATATTAGGACAAGCCACTTGATGGTATAAAAATTGGCCCTAGGAGATTGGTCTTGCTGGCATCAAAAATGGGCATGAATACTTACCAGTGATAAGTAGATTAATGACCAGGCCTACTTATTCCTATGCTAGGGACCCAATCTAATGGTAGGTGGGGTCAATATTCTTCTTTTAGCCAAGTCTTTACCAGAGCACTGAAATGTATATTAAATGTTTGTCTGTGTTGGTAGCTGCTGGTCATTTTTCACTTACTTTTTTTCTGTTGTTATTATTTTATTTTGTCATGGCTTGTGAACCAACACTTAGTATACCTCGTATTTTAAGGGATGATGTGGTGGATAATTCACAATGAACCTTGGATAGTTTTGTAACTCATGGGGATACTGTCAATGGTGATTCTTTGGCTGGAGCTAATGTTAGAGGCAACTGCTCCTCAGGTGCCTCTTCATCTATCTCACTCAATTTTATGGACAGATTTGAACAAGACTGAAGGGTGAGAATAAATAACCCTTTTTCTGTAGTTGGTGAGCACATTCACACACTTTTGTCAGGTGAATCAGGAGCTTGACTGGACAAAATGGAACATTTATTACATAAGAGACAGCGACCCACTTTAATATCTTGAGTCTGCAAAGGTATGTTGACTTGGATAGATCACTGAGGTGTTTGAGAGCATTTAAAACCCCTTCTACCTGTTTTAACATGTCTGATGAATGTGATGTTAATTTTTCCAAGAGATGTTTAGCAGTGGCACACCGCTGTGCTTTTGAATGGGTATCCATTCTAATTGAATGTGACATTACAAAACACAAGTTAAAGTGTGATACCAGGGCTACATACAATGAACTGTCTAAATCTGTTGCTCCTGGTGTTTGGGATAAACATTTGGCAAAAAACAAGTAATCTCCGTGGTATCCCCAAAGTCTCAAAACAACCCACTAAAGTGTAGTGGGTCCAAAAACAAAACAGTGTAAGAAACTTGTGTGTGTGGAAGATTTTCAGTCCCTATATTTCTAGTTAATCACGGTATATTAATCAGATCAGACAATAGAAGTATTAGTAGTAGTAGTAGTTCCACTACTATTGTCTGATCTGATTAATATACAGTGATTAACTAGAAATATATGGACTGAAAATCTTCAACACAGAGAAGTTTCTTACACTGGAGAAACATTTGGCAGACATTAATGAGCATCTTAAAAATTATGAGAATGATCTCATTGAACATAAAAGTGGCAAATTGAGATGAAATCTTAGAGACTATGAAGGTGGTCGTGCTTTTTTGTGGCAACAACAGAGTTCACTGCATAGTGATGGTCATTCTACCCTAAGAAAATATCCTGCTACTTCTAAGAACATCTCCTTTGCATCTGACATTTCAGAGGCTTCCAGTTTGGTGGAGAGGGAAGAGGAGCATTTTCCAACGCTACTGGCTCCTCAAAATCTGTTGAGATTTAATAATGAATTTCAAAACAACCAGGGAAGGCCAGCTGAGCAACATACAGAGAGGAAAAGTGCACAATCCACTCTGCTACAGGCCCCATGAAGGCTCAGTGTCTCTCCAACCTAACACCACTCTTAAGTATTCAACTCCAGTACCACCTTTAACATTCCTATAAGAAAAGTGCAGTCCGGGTCTGAACTGTCTGCAAACAGCTACAGTTAACTTTGAACCTAACACCACTCTTAAGTATTCAACTCCGGTACCACCTTTAACATTCCTACAAGAAAAGTGCAGTCTGGGTCTGAACTGTCTGCAAACAGCTACAGTTAACTTTGAACCTAACACCACTCTTAAGTATTCAACTCCGGTACCACCTTTAACATTCCTATAAGAAAAGTGCAGTCCGGGTCTGAACTGTCTGCAAACAGCTACAGTTAACTTTGAACCTAACACCACTCTTAAGTATTCAACTCCGGTACCACCTTTAACATTCTTATAAGAAAAGTGCAGTCCGGGTCTGAACTGTCTGCAAACAGCTACAGTTAACTTTAAACCTAACACCACTCTTAAGTATTCAACTCCGGTACCACCTTTAACATTCCTATAAGAAAAGTGCAGTTCGGGTCTGAACTGTCTGCAAACAGCTACAGTTAACTTTGAGTATGTGTCTAACTGTTTGAGCCAATCTTCATTTTCCCTGAGAGCACTGTGCTTTGGCTGTAAGCAGCCACCCCCACCACCCACACACACACACACACATCTTCCACTTTCTCTTATTCCCTTCTGTTAGCAAATAGTATCAATAACTGATCAATACTGTGTGTTTGTTTATTTAAACTATACCTCAGTAGCCTACTGATACAAGATTATCCTGGTTTTCCACCTGAGAAATTAAGATAAGACTTACAGTTTCAGAGCAGTCCTTGGTCAATTGTGATTGTTCTTAACACATACTTGTCTTGCTTTGGCTCATTAGCAGCAGTACAAAGAACTGCCTGCTCACACCCTTGTTCTCCCCTCCCCTTCCCTGTTTATTACCTTAAGACAATCCCAGAGTTAATAAATATTACCTGTGGCAGGCACCATTTGTAAAACTACAATCCACTCTGCTACAGGCCCCATGAAGGCTCAGTGTCTTTCCAGTAAGTGTTTTACAACTGTAAATGCCTATTTATGTTGAATTGTATTAGACATTTTACAACTGTATATGTTTATGTTGAATTTCAAGCCTGTACTCCAATCTGCTTACTTACACTATCAGACTATTTACCCCACTCATAGGACCAAAACTGGGACTGTTAGCCCTGCTCCGCTTCGCCTCGCTTTACGCTGGCTCGCCTCCCTCCCTGCCCCTTATCTCACCCACCCCCACTGTGTCTACATTTATAGCCACTAGCCACACTACTTCCTCTCCAACCCACACAACTTCCTCTCTAATTTCCTCCCCCCACCACTTTACTGTTTAACCACTACTATTCCTCTGAAGCACATTGACACCACCCATTGATGACATATAACATGTCTATAAATAATTATAAACTCCTTCCTCTTATCTTACCACTCTTAATTCTGCCATACTTTCTTACTAGCTATGAAAATCTCACATTCGTAGGTTTCTCTTATCCAAAATGCCAAACCAAGACCCCCTACCTCCACTGATCATGGAACTTGCCCACTACTACACTACCCCAAAAATTATAAATTCCAACCTCTTGCTTATAAAAAACCCACTCCAATCAACACCAAAATCCAAATATGAACTAAAACTACTATTCAAAGTTATTAGACTACTAGCTTATCTAAGAAAAAACATAACCAAAGATGGGGACATCCATCCTAATCCAGGCCCAACCTTAACTCAAAATCCTACCAGCCCACCACTCTCCCACCGACTGGTCAACTCCCTCCTAATATGCCACTTAAACATTAGAAGCCTAAACAATAAGATACATAGCCTGCATGCTGTACTAGCCACATACCTCCCCAGCATAATGTGTCTATCTGAAACATGGCTCCGGCCATCAACCAAAGACAATGAGATCCTGCCTCCTGGTTACAATATACTTAGGGCAGATAGAGTAAAGAAAAGAGGAGATGGAATAGCCGTCTTATATAATAGCACACTTAACATCATAACTAACCCTATACAACCCCCCCAGGTCTCTAATGCTGAAATACTAGCTCTAAAAATTCTACTAAATAATCATAAGGGCATTAACCTAATTGTCACCTATATTCCCCCTGGGAACAATGTAGAAACACTAGAGGTCATTCCACATTGGAGAGCCAACAACTACCCTCAAGAAACCATTGTCCTGGGCGATGTTAATATTGACTGGAACCAATGCACAGCACAGTCCAACCCCATCCCTGTTAACCTACATGGATTCTCTCAGATAATATCATCTACCACACGTACAGGTAACAATAACCAAAAAGAGAGTATACTAGACTGGATACTCACCAACAGTCATCCCCAGAACTATATGTCTGGAACTCTCCCTAATGATCTTAGTGATCACCTGCTCACATACATCATGAAAGACAAAATTAATTGTACAAGCTTACCTATTTATAGGTCTATCAGATCCAAGAAAAACTTTGACCCAACTAAATTTCAACTTGAACTCAAATCATGTAACTGGACAAAACTAAAGTTCCTTCCCCTTGATGAGGCAGTGTCATCATTTAACAATTCATTCCTTACTATACTTGACTCGCATGCCCCTAAACGCACAATAAGAATTAAAACTCAGCTAGCACCCTGGCTAACAACAGACACCAAAACCAAAATAACAACTAGAGACAAAGCGTGGGATAAATGGCGCACTACCAAACTACCCCTAGATCGTATCAAATTCCAACAACTTAGAAATGAGACTAAAAAAGCCATCATACTAGATAAGAAAAATGACTTCTACAATCTGCAACATAAACATCAGAATAACCCTCAAAAGTACTGGGCAGGCATAAATAAACTTCTCCAACCAGGCAAATCCACTACCGACCCCAGGAACATTATCTGACAAGAGCCAAGAAGATATAGCCAATTCATTCAATACTTTCTTCACAGAAACCATCCAGTCATTAGCTAACCAACTTTCTCCTCCCCACACTTCTATAAACACTATACCCAACTCACCACTCTCTTTTAACTTCCAGCCAGTGTCCACATCCTTTATCAGATCCCTTTTGAAAAAACTGAAGCCAACCACCCTTTCAGCCGATCTTCTGCCGTCTGAATACCTGCAAATTGCTGCAGATGTCGTAGCCTACCCTATCTCAATCCTAATTAACAGAACCATAACCGAGGCCTCAATCCCCTCAATTTGAAAAATATCCTATGTTATTTCACTCCACAAAGGAGGTTCATCCACAGAACTATCCAACTATAGACCTATAGCCATACTATCACCACTTGCCAAAATTATGGAAAAGTGCATGCACAACCAACTAATGCTCTATCTAACCCAAAATAAACTACTTGCAGACTCTCAACATGGATTCAGACCCCATCATAGTACAACCACTGCCCTCCTCTCTTTTACTGAAAACATTAATCTTAACTGGAATAATAAAAATATCCTCTGCTCTTCCTGGACCTATCGAAGCCTTTGATATGGTAAACCATCAGTTACTTCTATATACTTTAAAACCCTGTATCTAGATACTCCAGCCCTTGACTGGTTTCAAGCTTACCTCACTGGGAGACAACAAGCAGTAATGTGGCAAAACAAGCTCTCCTGCCTACTACCAAATACTATAGGAGTTCCTCAGGTTCCATATTAGGACCTCTCCTCTTTACAGTCTTCATAAACGACATCCAAACAGTAATCCCTGAAGCCACCTGCATTCAATATGCAGATGACTCGACTATAATAAGTTCCAATGCCTCTCTTGCAAATCTACTAACTACCACCCAACATAGCTTCACCAAAGTCGAAAACTGGCTTGCCAACCATCTCCTGATCTTAAATCCAAACAAAACCAAGTTACTTCTCTTCTACCCAACCAATAGATCTCCGACTGAAAACTTCACTATAAAATCCAATAATGTGACCGTCATCTCCCCAGACACCTATACAAAGCTATTAGGAGTAAACATTGACAATAAACTCAGATTTGATATACATATCAACCAAGCCATTAAGTCAGTCAACAAGAAACTTGGGACCCTATATAGAATTAAAGCCTTCCTTACCCCGAATGCCAGGGCAGCCACAGCCCGTTCACACCTTCTCTCTACCCTACTATATGCCTCTTCTGTCCTCACTCACCTTAAGAAATCTGATCTGGCCAAGCTCTCACCCTGCTATAATCACATTAACAGGTTCGTTACAGGCCTATCCTACAGAACACACCACTGTACTAACCTGAAAAAGCTTGGATGGATAGAATTCCCACACCTTCTTCACCAGTCCCAACTCATAGAGGCCTTCAAAATCCTTAAACAACCTGAGAATACTCCAGCACTAAAAAACTTAATGACTCCCTACTCCAATCTAAGCTGCCTTCGCTCAGCAAACAGACTCCTTGTCCAAACAACTAAATCTCTCAACCTAGGTGGTGATGCGCTATTTGCCAATACCACTGGTAAAATATGGAACTCTCTCCCAAATAACATCACGCTTGCAACTTCTCTAAGTCAATTCAAAAATAGTCTAAAACTCCACTTCAAGTCACACTGGCTATGTCCTTGCTCAAACCCAGACTAGCTCTGTGCCATTAACTAAAACATAAACAACTAGCTAAGATGATAAGTACTTTGTATACTGTGTTAAAGAAATATGTATCCTGTCTAACTCTATAGTCGGGATTCATGAAGCTCGGCGCAAGGCCGGCGTAAGGCTTGCGCCGGCGGTGCATTGCATAGCCGGCGCAGTAGCGCCATATGCATATTAATGAGAGTGCACCGTAACCACAGGCATGTGCGTAGTGCGGAGCGAGCCCAAGTAGGATGCGTCAGTAGGCGTGTTTAAGCAGGCAGGCGAAGAGCAACCTAACGTGCTGTCTGGCATAGTCCGCCCAGAATAGAAATGGCTGCAGCCATGGCCCGTGCCGAATGAAATGTCCGCAGAGTATGCAACAAAGTATCCGTCCCAACTAAACAAGAGAAGCAAATAAAACCCACGCAGCCCGAAATGTACCTGTCCAAGGAACAAAGGATACTGCGTAATACCGTGTCCGTATAGCAATGTACTGTGAGTGTGCATAGTCAGAGAAGGTGTACAGCAGCATGTCAGCACGCCGCACCGACATAGGAGTAGCGACTAAGGTCACCAACCGTCCCACTTTGGTAGGGCAGTCCCTGTATTGGCATCGTGTTCAAATAAAGCATTACAAACGGAAGTGTGCTAAGAGTGTAGGTCATAATGATTTCCGTATTTAATGTAATTGTAGCCTGAATCGGTTATTTCCGTAACTGAAATACCTAAATGTCCCAAGAAACAGAATAAGCTACCAAACTGCCACAACAATAGTCTCATACTTAGGCAAACAAGTGAGGTTCTATGCTATATACTGACCGTGTATTATGCGTGGGCTGTGAAGTCAGATGTGACTCCCTGCACATACAGGTGGTCAATGTAGAATCCCCACAGAACCACGATAGCAATGTGTGTGTTGAATGAAAGGCGACCGACAAACCCTGTCCCCTGATCCCTGGTAGTCACCCCTGTGCTGTGTGGACAGCCACCTATACGTTGTACAGGGGTGACCTACGACCCCTCGACAGGTATGACTTTGCATTATGTACCAGTTAGCTGTGGG
>NC_056729.1:1091263998-1091382395 GCF_019279795.1 Protopterus annectens | reverse complement strand
GGACTTCCTGAATCTGGCCCAATGTGTTCTTATAATGCATATGCATGACATGCTGACATCACACAGTTTAACTGCAGCCTCCGTGTAAGAGTTATAACTCTTACACGGAGGCTTCCTGAATCTGGCCCAATGTGTTTTATAATGAGGTTCAAAAAATGTGTCACATGTTTATTTCCAGGGACTGCAATGAAGATTTGGTTAGGGGAGCTGTAGACAAAGTCATTGTTAGTTTTGATAGTGGCACATTTTATTATACCCATTATTTAGATAGAATGGATTATAATGCCCTTACGATAGAGATCTGGGTCAAACATATTTTGAAACTACATTTAGTGTTTTTAGTGCTATAGTGACTGATTTGGTTAAATATTATTGGAATTTTTAGTTTAGATTTAAAGATTTAATTAATGTTATTCCACCTCATGTAAATATTTCTTAAAGACGGAGCAGAAATTTAAGTGATATTTTTGTGCACAGTCACCTTCAGTGGCCGAATTGTAATATTATTAATGGTATTTCTATACATCCACTGGGAGCTTTGCCTTGTAAGAAATGTAGTATATGTAGTCATGTTACCAGAACATTTCCAGTAATTAATGGTAATTTTTTCTCTCCCTGTGATAAATTTAGTTGTAATATGGAAGGCATTACTTATGCCCTTCAGTGTCCCTGTGGTTTGGTGTATATAGGTGAAAGTAAACATAAGTTTAAATTAAGGGTTCAGGAACACATTAGGATCATTAGTAAACAAAAAGAAAATAGTCCTGTAGTAAAACATTTTATGGAGGCTCATAATTCTGATCCATCTGGTTTAAAAGCCACTATGCTGGAGAAAGTTTGTGTTGATTTTTGTTTAAATAGGGTGTTTATTAAGAAATTGCTGTATAAAGAGAGTATTTTTTATACTTAAATATGGCACTTCACACCCTCAGGCTAACCTTGAATGCAACTGGAGGCTGCTAATTTGAAGTGTTTTTTTTTTACTTGTGTTTTTCTTTGTATATTTGCTTTAATTGATTAATTGGTTTATTGGGGTGTGTATTTATATTTGATGTGAGGGATTGAATTTTTTGTACTCTTTGACGGTTTTTACTGATGTGCTGAGATTTATATTAAATATTTCTGTGTTGGTAACTGCTGATCATTTTTCTTTTGATACTAATATAGACCGATAGATTATGGCACAAGTGTAGAATCCCTGGTGGCTAATGGTTCCTCCCACTTAGATGCCATGCCCTTACTTGTAAGCTGAGTAACATAGAAGAATTTTCTTATTTTTTGGACAGATGTTGATGTAAGGCTAGGTCACTATATACATGTGTTCCCAAATCCTTGACTGATGAATCAACTTGTAGGGGTGTTTTACTGATAATGTAATTACCCAGGGTGGATGATGTCAAAAAAGGTGTTATAATGCATTTCTTTTTGTTGAGTTTTAAGCCATGGGTTTGGCACCAAACATTTGTCTGTGTTAGAGTTTCTTGAAGAGTGTTCTCACCTTGAGGGGATTCAGTGACTGTTCCCAGTTTGCAATCATCTTTGAACCAGGTCATCCGGAGGCCTTTGACTTGTGTTTGACATCTGAGAAGTAGATGCCAAAGGGAAGTGGGCCTAGAACAGAGCCCACTGGTGAATGGCCGCTTTGTGGTGGTGGTGTCACCTATTATGTCGTCCTGGGCCCTATCAGTTAGCAGACTAGCTATCCAGTGTATTATAAATGGGTTTATAACTAGTCAGTAATTTTATTGACAATACCTTAGTGGGATATTGCATCAAATGCTTTTGCCAGATCTAGATGGGCGGTATGCACAGTTTTCCCCTCATCCATTGCCTTAGTGATCTTCTCAAAGTAGTCCACAAGATTCAGTAAGCATGACCATCCTATGATAAAGCCAAACTGAGATGAATCCAGTGTTTGGTGATCTCCTCCTTGTTGAGAATTTCCATGATAAGTATTTCTGTCATTTTGCAAATAAGATTAGTCAAACTAATGGGTCTGTAGTTTCCAGGATCTGTTGTAGGTCCTTGCGTATGAAGGGGGAATAACAGTTGCAGTCCTCCATTCATATGCATAGTAAAACAATGACTCTAGGTGCCCTGATAAGTCATATTTTAAACTGTTCAGGAGGCAACCAGTCAGGACCCATTGAGGCCATGTTATTGACTTTTGTGAGTGCAGCTAGTACATGCTCCCTAGTTATAGTTGGAGGGATTATGGTTGAGGGCATGTTTTGAGGGGATGGTTGGGGGTGAGACAGGGCAAATTTGGAACTGAATTTGTCACAAATAGGTTTACTATATCGTCAGACTCTGTGAATGTGGCACTATTAACCACCAGTTCAGCACATTACTGTGTGCTGCCCTTGAGGTTGCTGACACAGCTGAAGAAGACCTTATGGTTATCTTTCACCGGAGAGGCTACCTTAACCTCAAAGTTGGATTTTCCTGCCATAATTATCCCTCATTGTTGCCTACTTATTTTGATGAGGGTTTTTTATTTTTATGGGAATTACCCTTCCTGATTGTTGCCATATTTTTCATTCTGTTGTATGTCCTGTTTAATTTAGGATGCCAGCAAGGTGGTTTGTTTCTGGGTCTAGTCCTGGGCTTACGTCTGGTAGGTACATGCAATCTAATCCAGAACAATTTAATCTATACACTCTAATCCAGACATAGATATTACAATGAGCAAACTGGAAATCCAGCAGGTGACGTAGGGGTTTATTCCCAGTTTATTACTGGTTAATGTCATTATGAAACTACAACTAAAAATAAAAGTAAGTCCTCTAGATGCAAATAATATTCCCACTGAATATCTTCAATTTGCAGCAAAGTACACTGTCTCTCCCATTAATATACTAAACATAAGTTGATAAAAGAACAATTTATGAGAATGTTTTGGAAGTAATTTTATATTATGCCCAACCTAAAAATGCACAGGATGGAAGTATCTCACATTACAAACCAATAGTTACACTCTCACACCTCCAAGATACATCAAATGTGCATAAATAAATAACTGCTATGCTACCTTACAAAAATTATCCATTTTCTCATACTTAACATGAATTTTTGGCTGAGTTATAGTACAGTTTCTGTACTGCTAGCTTTCCTGATAACACTGAATTAACCACTAAATTCTCATCTAAATCAACATACTTCTACTGCTACAGTCTTTTTAAATCTCTCAAAATCCTTTGACACTGCACCCACCAAAAATGCTTTAAGAGACTCTCTGACTAACTTCTGAGCTGCTAAATCCTGAATTGGCTTAATATTAACCAATTGATGTCAGCTGGTTAAATGGAAAAACACCTACACTACATTTATAGGTTCATAGTTAAGTACTAGGCTAGCTGCCCTTGAGAACTATTTTAAGCTTAGCCAAATTCCCTTTTTGTGTTCTAAATAACCTAACCCATTTGGTTATAGATTGTCCTTCCCCATCTCATGGTCGATAATTATATATTACCCCGTTTGATTCTTGGTTGGGGTGCCTTCTGTGCATAGTCTGCATGTCCACCCTGTGGTCACATGGGTTTCCTCTGGGTGCTCTAGTTTCCCCCCACATTCCAAAGACATGCATTAGGTGAATTGGACACTCTAAAGTGGTCATAGGTGAGAGCGTGTGTGTGTGTGTGTGTGTGTGTGTGTGTGTGTGTGTGTGTGTGTGTGTGTGTGTGTGTGAGTGAGTGGTATGAATGAACTACTGTGGCAGGGCTAGCCACCTGGTGATGTAAACCTTGGCTCGAGACGATTGTCACTCCTGAAGTGACACCCTCACCCCATGTGCAAAAAGTGGTTGAGTATGGATGGATGAATGGATGGATTATACCACAGATAATTTGAGGTGACACACGCATGAGATAAAGCATTTAGGAGATATCTCTGTCTATTAGTACAGGGGACAGTCTTGGGGTAAATTTTCTGTTTCCCATTCATAGATCCAAGTTGAACTTGAATATGGACAGGGAACTGTTTTATGTAGATGGGGAGTCTGTTTCAGAGCAGCGGTATCCTCTGTGAGATGCAACTGTTTTCCAAAACATTTTGTTGATGTTGCAGAAGAGGTTTATATCCCTAGACAGAGTATTTCTGATACCATTTTGACTTGCTGATATGCAGTAACTCCATCAGTATTGGGTTTTTGGATGCTTTCTATGCCAGACACAGGTCACCTCTCGAAAGTCTGTAGGATAACACGAATAGTGACAAGACTTTGAGCCAGTCCATTTAAGATATTTTGTTTAGGCCTTGTGTCCTTTTAGTAAGGTATTTCTGTGAGCAGTTCAGTTATTGCATGAGTCTAGACAGATATGTGCCAAAGGGGGGGTATTATATTAAATGACTGGCATAATGAGGGCTGAGTAAAGCAGGACAATGACACCCCTATATCTAGATGCAACCCCCTTGTTTATAAGCTGTACAGTATAGAAGGACTTTCTTACAGCAATTGACACATTTGTCAAAAGTTAGGTCACTATCCACATAACTTCCCAAATCCTGAACAACTGGGTTAACTCTCAGGAGCATATCATTAATATGTCAGTTCTCTGGGATAGATGACTTTCCAAAAAACAAAATAATACATTTTTTGGTATTTAGTTTGTTTCGTTGCACAATTTTGGTACTAGTTATTTATTTGGGATAAACCTTTATGCAGGATGGTAAAGACATTTGGGGATTCAATGACTGCTCCAAACTTGCAGTCATCTGCAGACTTATTCAGCCAAAGCCCTTTGGTATTTGCTTTTACATTAGAAAATTAGATACTAAGCAGAATAGTTCCCAGCACAGACACCTGTGGGACTCCAATGTTGACTGGTCTCTTTGTGGAGGTAAAGTCCCTATTTTGACTTCATGCATTCTATCTGTGAGCCAGTTTACAATCGAACCAGTGACTTAGTGGTTTCAAACTGTTTGTCTAATGCATCAGCTACATCAAACAGAGTAGTAGGGTATTTAATGAAGCTAAGCCCTCTGGGTGTTATATCAAGATTGATATAGCGTTGCAGACTTAAAATATTAAAATATAAATAATTGCCTTTATGTAGTAGGTTTTCAAGAGAGTCTAAGGAACCTCGTACCTCTGGAGGTATATTTACTACATTTAGTTGACCCACACACTGTAAGGGGTTAAGTGTTCTTTTCATAGTCCCCTCTAACAAAATTCTTTCCCAAGATTTAGCAGCATCATTAGTTCTAGACAATAAAATATCTTACAGTTGAGTCTATCTTGTCTCTCTAGTCTCTGTAGACTGCACCACATATTGTTCCATGGTCTTCTGACCTCGTTCTACCCCATCTTCACGAAATACCTGGGGTAGCTGTATAAAAGAAGAATCACTGGCCATAACAAATCCAAATCCAGAATCACCAAGCACAAAAAGGTAGAAAGATAAAACAACACAGCAAGTGAATATTTCCTTTCTTTAATAAAAGTACCAAAAACTCTAGTGCCTTTGCAATCAGCCTTGCAGGAGATAACATCAATAAAAAAACCCACACCTTATATAAGAATATCAATCAGAAAATAAAACAATTAAACAATAAAACTTAATTTTTAACTCGTTATATTACAATAAATATTTCCAGTTGCATTCCTCATTAAGTCCACCAGGTGTCAGAGTGTCTTTCTTTTTTAATGTTTTTAATATCACAAATGTGTTCCTGCAATCTAACCTTAAATGGCCTCTTACTTTCACCTATACAAAAAAGATTGCAGGAACACCTAAGTGCATAAACTATACCCACTGTGTTACATGTAAATTCTGCAAGGGGTCTAAATTTAAGACCATTGATCCTATCAAAAGATCTACTAATATATGGACAAACTGAACAACTTCCACATGCCCAAGTATCTAACTTACACATAGAATTTCTTACACTCACACTAGGTATCTGGTCAGACTTATTGGTCTGTAATTGCCTGCAATTGAGTGAGAGTCCCATTTGAGCCCATAATTTGCCCCCTATTATTAAGGATCTTTATTAATAACATACATAAAACTGTTAGCACTACCATTCTTTGGTACAAAGATGATTCTACCTTGATCTACTTAACCAGCACTTCCACTGAACTGAATAAATGCAGCCATCATTCAGTAAACAGAAGAATGGCTCAGAGAATCTAAATTAATATTAAATGTTTAAAAAAAACAATAACTTAATGCATTTAGCAACAAATATACAGTATAAAACCACTCCTGAGCTTACTGTTGTCTCTAAAAATAAAACAGCTCTGCAAATGGCACACCAAACAAAGCTTGGCAGATATAGACAACAAGCTAAAAGCTGACAATCATATCAACTATGTTATCTCAATAGCCTAGCATTATATACTAAATCAAACAATATTTAATGCAAAACTCACTTACAGTAGTTGAAACCTTACTGCTTCCAAAACTCTCATAATCATTTTTGATGTTAATTAGCACAGACAGACGCTTGTAAATAAACTAGCAATGTCTCATAATACAACTGCTAAATGTGCTTTAAACCTACCCAGTAAAACCCACCATCATATAACACTTCACCAAGCGCAATAGTTAGAATTCAAAACCATCTTTACACTTAGCCAACTAATCAGTGGTGGCTGGTGACTTCAAATTAAAGGGGGGCTGCAGGAGACAGCTGAATGTGTGGGGCCAATGGGAAAGGGTGTGGTCAGCTAAAAGGGGTGGGGCTATGCTCAAAACCACAACAACTGGAACTTTAAATAAATATGCTGCCCTGGGTGCCAAACCATCATTACGAGAGTCCAATCAAGACAAAATGAAGTGTAGAAGAAAAAAATATTTCAATGCATTGGCTACATGACAATTTACTTAATATCTAGATGGAAACACAAAGGTTGTGAGGCATGAAAAAATAAATAGCTTTTTATATACATTACTGGAATGCCAGTCAAAAGCAGTTCCAATTATAATTTATATTCAGCTTTATAAAATTACCAAATAACATGCTGAACGTAGCAATCTCTGTGATACCCCCACTTGTAAAAATGTTTCTTATAGGTTCATAGGTTCATACTAGGCTATCTGCCCTAGGGCATTTATAAGCCTAGCCAGAGTGTGTGTGGCTTTCACCACCCCTTAGGATGAGAATACTATACCCATTAGTTTGTTGTGCCTCTGTCCAGCAGTGATACAGAGATGATTCCCGGGGTAAACCTACGATCTCCCATCCACTCGTCAAGATTTCTCTTGAACAGAGTCAGTGAGGGGCTCTGCCTCACATGGACTGGGATTCTGTTCCATAGTGTAGGGAGTCTCTGGGTGATGAATCTGTCCCTCCAGCACGTCCTATTTATATCCGTGTTGAAGTTTAAGTCTCTTGCTCTCGTGGCTCTGGTGGATTTGGATTTTTTGAGGTGGAGCATGTCCATTAATTCCGGGTTGGACATGGCCTTGTATGTCAGGCACAGATCACCTCTGAGCAGCGGTATGCGACTGAATAGAGCTGGAGTTTCTTCAGTCGGGCATCATTATGACATATGTTTGAGCCCTTTATCCTTTTGGTGAGGAACTTTTGGGGTCTTTCCAACTGCTGCAGGTGTCGGGTAAGGTACATTCGAATGGGGCATTGTACTCAATCATTGGTCTGATAAGTGAAGAGTACAGGGGTACAATGACCTCTCCTGATCTGGATGTGAATCCCTTCATGATCAGGTGGGCAATGTAGAAGGTCTTCCTAACCACTTTGGCAATGTGAGTGTCAAAGAGAGGTTACTGTCAACTTGGGTCCCCAGGTCCCTGATAACTTCTTCCGTGTTTAATGGATTACCACCTATGTGGTAATTAGGGGTTACCTTGTTTTCCCAAAGGGTATGACTATACATTTTTTGGCATTTAGCTTACGGCCATGGCTCTGGCACCAGTTATCCATTTCTATGAGACCTTTCTGGAGGATGTCTGTGTCTGATGGAGTGTCAATTATGGTGCCCAGTTTGCAGTCATCTGCCAATTCTGTCAGCCACAATCCCCCTATGTTTGCCTGCACTTCAGAAAAATAAATGCCGAACAAGAGGGGGCCCAGGACTGAGCCCTGTGGGACACCGCTCGTGACCGGCTTAGAGTCTGACATGGCACCAGCAACTCTAACCCTGTGTGTTCTGTCCTTGAGCCAGTTTGCAACCCATCTTGTGACATATGGGTTTACATCTAAGCTGGTGAGCTTTTCTATGATGCCGAGTGGGGTATTGTGTGAGCAGCTTTTGCTAGGTCAAGGTAGGCTGTGTGAACTGCTTTACCCTCACCAATGGCCTTAGTGACTGTTTCGAAAAAGTCGACCAAGTTCAAGAGGCAGGATCTGCCCTTGACAAAGCCAAATTAGGTAGGATCCAGTGTCTGTAGGTCCCCAATGTCTTTATTTATGAGTTCCATTATGATCCTCTCCATAGCTTTGCAGACAAGGCTTGTCAAGCTTATGGGGCAGTAATTTCCAGGGTCCGTAGAAGCACCGCCTTTGTGGAGTGGGACCACAGTTGCCGTACGCCATTCTTTGGGTATGTATCCTGTAGTAAGGCTAAGATTAAACAGTAGCATTATGTGTGGGTTTAGTTCCTCATTGAGTTCGTGTAGCACACAGCAGGGGAAACCGTCCGGTCCCATTGATGCTGTGTTTTTTGCTTTAGAGAGCGGCTCCCACCTGGCCATCTGAGATGTTTGGGAGGCTAGACTCTGGTGGGATAGATATTTCTCCTTTTGGGGGAGGGAGGGGAGAAATTTGCACTGAACCTGTCTGCCAGTATGTTGGCAATGTCTGTGGGTTCAGTGATTTTTTTATCATTTTGGACTAATTCTGAGCATATCTGGGCGTTTCCACCCAGGTTTCTAACATAGCTAAAGAAGGCTTTATGATTGTCTTTTGTGTCATTAGCGATTTTTCTCTCAAAGTTGGCCTTGGATGATTTTATGAGTGATCGTTGTTTTTTGCTAGTATTGATCAGAGATGCCTTCCCATTTAGGGATTTTGCTCTGTCATGTAGTAGCTTTCTCCTCTTGTTGTAGAGTTTGTTTATGGCTGGAGTCCACCAGACCGGGCGCCTGCCTTTGGTGGAAAGGGTCTTGATTTTATTAGGGATTGCTTGATCCATACATTCCTGGAGGTGCTCGTAGAAGGCATTTGTAAAGGTTTCAGCAGCGTGGGTTGTGGTTTCCACTGGCTCGGGGGCCTTGAAGGATACCACTCCAGTCTTAAGAAGTGTGAAGTTTGCTTTTGAGAAGTTCTTCACTGTGGTCTTTTTTGCTGGGGGTGGGGGCGAAAAAAGACCTGCTGCCTGACAACAACTATCTACTTGTTTCATAGGGAAGACATGATCAAAGTAAAAAATGAACAGCAAACAAAAAACAAGCTCAAGATAAATTGCTTAAAGGATTACTGCACAAGTTATGGACCACACATGATAGATTGGCATTCTGTTTAGTTTACGGGTAAAGCCTGCAAAGATGACTACACGTCTCCAACAAATGTAATGAGCTTCTGAAAATACTGTAATCCTTTCCTTTTTTACAAATACTGTCATATGCATTTCAATACCTAAGGCTTATAAGTTATCTAGCTATGTAAATATTCTCTGCATGGCAACAACAAAAAGGCTTTCAATGTTGGTAATTCTTTAACAGTATGCGTATTAAAGTTGCTTGCATCTTAATCTTTGACAAGCTTACTTGATGGTCATTAAAGCATTGCTTCTTAAACACAGAGCAACAGGGCACTGCAACAGCATGCATTTTCTGAATAATAAGAAGCCTAAATCAACACTATAAAAATATGACAGAAAAACAGAACATTCTGCAAAATCAAGGACAGATGAAAAGTCATGGTCGTTTGTACTTGTGGTCTACCTTGGATGGGGAATACTCGGCACACTTACACTGCATGACTGCTCCTTGCCTTGCTTGGACACATCCAAAGCCACTACAGTGGGAAGTGGGGTGCAACAAGTATGTCACAATTTGAAATGTCTCTGGCTGACGGTGATGGCTCATACCTCTCAACCTCAGAGCAAGAAATCTGGACAAAGCCATACATAGAAGTGGGACACAGGCCCAAAAATAAGAACATTTTTTAAATATTGCATTAGTATGGATTTTCTGAAGGGTATGAAATCTGAAACTCAAATGTCTGCCATTATTTTCTAACTTCAGTCTTTAATGATTTGCCAGTAATTTGCCAGAAAACCACAATTTTATGAAAAACGGACAAAAAATATGATGCAAAAATATAAAATTGACACACAATACAGTTGGGAACCTGTCAAAGAAGGGACACCTTTTTAATATTAGTACTGTTAACTTGAGTAGCTGACAAAATAAGAGCATCTGCATGCATTTCTGAAATAAAAGTAATCTATAACTCTGATCATTACAGTTATTTATAAAATTGTAAACCCTCCACGTTTTCTTCCAAAATTGCTATTTTGTAGAGGGATTATTAGGGGGAGAGCAACATTTTGAGCCAAAATTGGGAACAGTTGAGAGGTTTGGATATTCCTAGTTCTATAAAGTGATTTATTTGCATGTATCTCCAAACCTCTTAATGCAGGAAATCTGGACAAGGCCAAATATATTGGGGGAACATACAGACAGTAGTAAAAATTGCTCTTGTATAATCTCAAGACAGTTGATAGAATAACAGGTCTTGCTTTAGCATGCATTTTTCTGAAGGTTATGACGTCTGAAACTCAATGTCTGCCATTATTTAATGACTTTATTCCTAAATGATTTGCCAGAAAACCACAAATTTTATGAGGAGCAAACCAAACATAAGAAGCAAGAATCTGGACAGTTGAAAGGTATAGTTCAGCTGGGGCTGTCTTTGAGTTTGCTGCCCTTCCCCCTCACAGAATCATGGTCAAATGGAGCCTCCCCCCTGCAGCCATTCCAATGTCCCATTCCTTGGTTATTTCACCCCATTTACCATTAACACTGTAATGTGCATACTGCTTTACTTCTGCGATTATTTGGATTTCATTTGAAAGTTTTATTTTGCATTTAACAACACAAACACTAATATATATCTGCTAAACAAAGCAATGCAATCTCACAATGAAAATAGACAGCATTAAAACTTCTCTGCCCTTGAAACTCACATTCATTGAAACAGCATTGAAACCCACATTCAAAGAAAATGCATTTTGCCAGTGGCAGATAAAGATTAACTTTGGGCTGTTTTCAAATCATAGGCCCCTTGAACACGAAACATGCGCGTGCTCTTTGATACACCTTCCTGATTGTATTAAATTATATTCCTTGTACAATACAATACGGTTGTTAGAGGACATTTTAAAAGTATTGGTTTGAACATTTTTCCAGTAAACAATGAGACAAAATGCCTGCACCAATAATGACAAAACTGCCCAATTCAGAACATTTCCATCATAAAAGTCTACTCAAATGTCTACAGTCCACCAGTATCAGTAAATATGCAGAATCTCTGAAGAAGTAAAAGTCATATAAATTCCACATTAAAGAAATCTGCAACTAATGAAGAGGTTGCTGCTAGCAAACAAATTTATATGTCATTGTTTCATCCACAAATAAAGTGCCTGTTGCCCTTGAGGAATAAATTGACTATGTTGCTTTAAAAAAAATGGTAAGCTAGTAATATCGCAATAGGGAATGGATGATAACTGGTTCATAGTTACTAGGTATCTTCGCCAAAAAAGGACTGCAGCATCCACCCACTTTACAACATAGTATAGTATGAGCAATGCATCTACCAGCTGTGGGAGTAGAACCTACAGCCTTCTTCATCAAAAGCAAGCACACTACCAGTTGTGCTATTAACAATGCAAGTGGACTCTGCATAAGCAGCACTAAACTTCTGTTCCCCTGCAGCTCTCAGCTCCTTGTAAAATCTACTCGACACTCAGCTTTATCTCTGAACTTTGCAGCACAAGAAATCTGGAAAAAGCCAACATTTATTTGGGGGGGAGCCCAAAATCCAGGGACACATTTTAAACATGGCTTGTATAATGTTGGAAAGTTGTTAGAATAAAATGCTGTGTGACCACCATACATTTCACTGCCATGTCTTAAACCCAGGACCCTGTGCAAAACAGTCAGAGCCACATACCACTATGCCAAATAAGTTGTTTTGTGAAAGAGAGTAAGACAAACTTAAATGGCTACCATTTAGTGAATTCAGTTCTCACCATAGCTGTCAACCTCTTAGCACAAGACACCTGAACAAAGTCAATAATGGGGAAAATACAGCCCCCAAACATATTCAGCGAATTCAGTTCTCACCATAGCTCTCAACCTTAGCACAAAAAACCTAGATGAAGCCAATAATGGGGGGATACAGTTGCAAAAATAGAGACAAATTTCAAATGCCCATGTTATAAACTTAAAAATTGCTAGAATAAAAGGTTTTGTGTTACCATATACTTTCTGAAGAATATGAAGTCTGAAATTCAAATACCTGTTATTTTTATTTATTTAACATTTGTTAACCAGGAAAGTCTGACTTGGAACAAAAGCCAATTTTCAGCAGAGGCCCAGGGAGAAACAATGCAGACACATGTCTTTGTAAGATGGGAGGACATGCAGACTGCACACACAAGGCACCCAAGCCAAGAATCAAACCAGAAAACCTGTAGCTGTTAGGAAATAATGCTACTAGTGCACCACTGCACTAACTGTGCAAGGAAAAATAAACCTACATAAACCACAGATTTTATGAGGAATTTGCATATATCCCATGTCCCTCTGTTACAGGAGGTTTGGGAGGTCACTCATTGGATGTTCTAACTTGACTGGAGTTTTCATTTAGTTTTTTTCTGATTGGTTTTTCAGTATGACCTTCTAACTCTTTGTTTTAATTTTTTATTTGGGATATTTTGCATTCACCCTAATGATAATGGACATCAGCCGGGTATAACAACCCTGTGTTTCCTATGCTTAGTCAAACGCTCTGCTTGTGCTATGCTGATGAGGTTATAACAAGGCTGAAATATGTAGATCTATAGCTTTTGAGGTTTGGCTTTATTTGCCTAAAATTGTTCATTAAAATGACTTCAAATGTAAAAGTCATGGGCAATTAGAAATGCCATATAGCTGAACCACCTGATGTTCATAAGGGTCATTTGCATCTATCCCATGTCCCTCTGTTATAGGAGATTTGGGAGGTCACTCACTGGAAGCTTGGCTAGAGTTTTCATTTTTTTTTTCTGAACTGAACAAATATGAGATGGGAGAACATGCAGACCCCACACAAGCACCCCAGCCAAGAATCAAACCAGAGAACCTGTAGCTGTCAGGCAATAATGCTGCCAGTGCACCACTGCACTACTGACTGTGCAAGGAAAAACAAACATACAGAAACCACATATTTTATGAAGAACAGAACAAATGTGAGGCAAAAATCTGCAAACATTTTTACAAATGGTGGTGGGTAGGAAATTCAGGCCCTTGCCACATGCATCCATGGCACAGGGTTCAAGCCTGAGATATTCTCTACACACACACTTCTTCTATCTCCGTTCCCATCCACACAGTCAATCCACTCTCCTCAGCCCGTGCAAGCTAACAGCTGGTTTTCCTGTCCTCCTGGTAGGTTTCTTGGTCTGCTGATGATGCTGGTTTCCTGCGAGAGTAGGCTGGAAGCCCCAGCCTGCTGATGGTGCAGTCTGGTGTCATTCTGTTCTGTTGCCGCCATCACCACACAGACTTCTGGGCTGCATGGCAGGAATGCTGTTCTCCCTTATCTGGACTGCCTGGTAGAGCAGTCTGGAGTTCTGAGAGAGTACCTGGAACTCCAAGCACAGTATGCATGCGTGGAGTTCTGCACTCATTTATTTTTATTTTTCTGTTTTATTTCCCTTTTCTTCTTCATTTCTAGGTGAGGGGGCTGCAGTCCTGCAGTCCTATAACACAAGCCGCCCCAGGCCAACTTGTAACAGCATTCAGCTTGTTACATAATTTAAATACATGTCCTACAGTTGCAAACCTACTTTGTAGACATATTCCAGGCAGATGCTTTGATCCCAATGTCCAAATAATGCACTCACTACAAAGCTTGCTGAATCCTTTCATTCATTCCATGTAGCCAAACTTTAATTCAATTCCTCCTGAATTAAGAAGAGAACCAAGAAAAACACCATTTCTAAAGATATTAAAACTATACCATCTTTTTCATGGAATTGACCTTGTGCCATCAGAAAGATAAAAATATAACTTTACAGTTAACTAATATAACCATATGACTCAAATCTATTCCTCACCCATTTTTTCTCCCTGTCACTGTCCACTCAGATGTCTACCATTTCTCATGTAGAAAGATAGATAGATAGATAGATAGATAGATAGATAGATAGATAGATAGATAGATAGATAGATAATAGAGATGTGAAAAGCTAGGCAATTCTTGTCCTATTATGTGAACAGTTTGTTATATAATTTTGTTTTGTGTTAATGTGAATACTTTTGAATATACTATTCTATTGTAATGAATGTAATATTGTATTTCTGAATTTTTGTTATTACGATAATCTTTATCTTGACAGATATTACTGTACCATGAAGGCTTTCTCCCTGGAACTGTGCTGACCAGGAACTATTAGCCCAGTGTCACTATTGCACTATCCAGTTTACCAGATTTAACTAAGTATATAAACAACAAAATACTAAATATACATGAGGGGAAATGTCATGAATGGGGAACAATTGCAATCTCTTACCATCAGTATCAGTATTAGAGCTGATGCAGATGAGCTTCTCACTTGTCTCCTTTGCTGCAAGGTTAGTGAGAACCTATGAAATTATAACTGCAACAGATGGCACTAAATATGCATGCAATCTGCCCATGTACTTCTTCAATCATTACACATGAAAGTGCTCACTCAGACATATAGATCTGCTGCTGAATGTAGATTTTCCAGAATAGTGACTTACAGATATGAGAGCCCAAGTAGTAGTTTGTATGCGTTTATTTCACACCTGTTGGTTGATTCCTTTTAGCTATCCTGAAGGTTACACTGATTTATGATAATGATTAAACTGTTGATGGTTGGCTGAAGATGAAGCTCCATGGTCTTTCTTTCTTTACTGCTTGAATGAAAATGTATATGTGTATTCTGTCACCATTCATTTTGCCATGAAACAGTTTTTAAAAAAATGTTACACTGAGTTTCATCATGTGTTTAATTAGTTCTGAAGACCTGGGACTTCATACACACTGTAGTATAACAGCTTGTTCCAGGTCCACTTCAATAAACACACCACATTTGACGAACTTTATTAAACTTCCATAACATAACTTTGATAACCAATATTTATTAGTTACAATTTTTTTAATTTTAATCAAGCATCAACATCCATGTAATGTTAATCAGGACAGTGTGACCTTATTCATCCTGACCCCTCACTTTAATTATGAAGCAGAATCCAACAACTCACTTCATATCTCATTTATTGAATTACACATCCAACTAATTAAGTCAGAACAGTGTGACCTTACTCATCCTGACCCAGTAAGCAGCATCCATACCTCTACTCGCTTACTTTACTTATGAAGCAGCGTCCAACAACTCAAGTCATATATCATTTGCAATACATCATATTGCTCTTTTCAGGCCACTGACTGCTGCCATTCTGCACTTCCCACACCTAACTGCAACTGCATTGTACACCACTCAGCCAAATTGATAACTCTGTGCATCCCCATCTATGACTTCACTGTGTTCCGCTCCAATGTCAGAAACATCCTGAGAATGTATCAGCCGTGCAGCCCACTTCCTCCACCCACTGGCTAATGCAGGCTCATTTGTTATCTCAGCCTCAAATTCTATGCCTCCAACATCTGCAAAAGAGAAACAAATTAAGCAAGTTGTCCTTACAAACAAAACATAACTTATTTGCATATCTAGAAGCTGTGCTGACTTAATACCTTGTCTTTACTACTCACCAAATTCTCTGTGTATCCCTGTACCTCAGTAGTTCTGTCAATAAAATAGTGTGTCATTGTATCAGAATATAACCTACCTACCCATACTCAACATCCCATATTTAAAAGCCTGTCACACAGCCTGCATCAACAAATTCTGATCTTGGTAATAAATAATACTAACCATTATACACAGCCTATAATAGCCTTTAATTGTTTCCCTCTGATGGAGCATGAAGAGTCTACATTGCCACTTCCAATGAGCAGACCCCAAGCCCCTTGACAGAGTCACATTATGTCCTCTATTTAAAACAATCGTTCATGTCTCTGTAACCCTAGGGATTATGCAAGTATTAATAGCAAGCTCTTCAGCACTGGCTATGTTATAGTGGTAGTATTCTTAGGTTCTAAGTCTCACCTGAATTTTATAAGTCACAGTAACCAGTAACTATACCTTTAAAACATTTCTTAAAATCTCAACATCACTCAAATTGCATGCATACTGTCAGCACCATTTAATCATCTAGGTGAAAGCTTTCACCTGAGGCTATGAGTGCCATCTGTGTTACTTGGTTGTTGAAATACAGTCAAAAGTGCCCTGTATGAAGAATGAAAGCACCAAGGTAGATTCCAAGCTGTTTATTACAAACATGAACAAAACTCCACAAAAGGTAAACATGCATAAACGCCTTTACAATCCATGCATTTTCGTCTCAGTAATCAGACTTCATCAGAAAACCAGTGTTACGTTAGATTTAGACATTTATACATTAATTAATAAGCAGTCAACCAATACAATCAGAGCAAGAAACTTTAAAAAACCCAATGACATTTTCACAAAAAACAATATTAAAATACAACCTCATAAATATTACACTTTTCCATTAAAAACATTCTAACCATAAATAAATAATCCTAATAAAATTGATTAAAATATTTAAAAAATTCATTTGTGTTTAGTGTATAAAAATTAAATATATATCATGACCACATTGAATTAATCATATACATTGTTTGTTTGTCTTTCGGCTTTTCCCTGTAAGGGGTCACCACAGCGGAACTCTGGTCTGCTAATGATTGGCAGTAGATTGTTACAAGGTGCCAGCTCGATGTTCAACCTTCAGCGAAGGCACGCTCATTTACGCACGCATGTCTTTCAAATGCTACCCAACCGCGGGGATGACATGCAGACTCCACACAGAAGGCACTCCCAAGCCAAGCCGAGAATTGAACGGGAGAACCTCTTGCTGTGAGGTAACAACTAATGAAAGGAAATATTGTTATCTACTGGCCAAAAATTTAATTTCAACCAAAAGTTTTTAAAGTTTTGCAGATCTTAGTTTCAATAGTAGCAAGATAGACACATAATCATTCAGCCCAGGGAAGTTTCCTGCTTCAAGCGTAACTTGCCACCACAGCTCCCTGAACTCTATCCTCTCTTCCCATGGACCTCCCCTCATATCGTTCTTAATCTGTTCCAATACAAAGAATGAGAATTCTGCTTTTACACAGGACTTAGTGTGTTTATACAAGGCACTAGTTTATGTCTTTACTGTGATATCATAATTATGTTCGTAGACCCTTCTCCTTAACATTCTTTCAGTTTTTCCAATATAGAAGGATCTACATTCTGAACAGACAGCCAAATAAACTATTCCTTTGGTCTCACAATTATAATAATCACCGCTATCTATCCATCTTTTTCATAGGTTCATAGGTTCATAGGTTCATACTAGGCTATCTGCTCAAGGGCATTTATAAGCCTAGCCCATAGTTATGTGGCTTTCGCCACCCCTTTAGTTTGAATAAAAACTATGTCTATTATTTTGCTGTGCCTCTGTCAAGCAGTGACACTGAAGTAATCCCTGGGGTATATCTGCGATCTCCCATCCATTGGTCAAGATTCCTCTTGAACAAGGCCAGCGAGGTGCTCTGCCTCACATGTACCGGGATTTTGTTCCACAGCATAGGGAGTCTCTGGGTGATGAATCTGTCCCTCCAGCACGTTCTATTTATAACCGTGTCAAGGTTTAAGTCTCCCGCCCTTGTGATTCTGAGGGATCTAGATTTTTTGAGGTGAAGCATATTCATCAAATCTGGGTTTGACATGGCCTTATATGTCAGGCACAGGTCACCTCTGAGCAAGCGGTATGAGACTGAATAGAGCTGGAGTTCTTTCAGTCGGGCAGCATAAGACATATTTTTGAGACCCTTTATCCTTTTGGTGAGGAACTTTTGGGGCCTTTCAAGCTGCAGCCGGTGTCGGGTCAGATACATTCCGAACGGGGCATTTTACTCAATCAAAGGTCTAATGAGTGATGAGTACAGGGGGACGATGACCTCCCTTGATCTAGATGTGAATCCCTTCATGATCAGGTGGGCAATATAGAAGGTTTTCCTAACTACTTTAGCAACATGAGTGTCAAACAAAAGGCTACTGTCAACCTGGGTCCCCAGATCCCTGATGACTTCTTCTGTGCTCAGTGGATTGCCACCTATATGGTAGCTAGGGGTAACCTTGTTTTTCCCAAAGGGTATGACTATGCATTTCTTGGTGTTTAACTTTAGGCCATGGCTCTGGCACCAGTTATCCATTTCTGTGAGGCCCTTCTGAAGGATATCTGTGTCAGATGTGTTTTCGACTATGGCACCCAGTTTGCAGTCATCTGCAAACTTTGTCAGCCATAACCCTCCTGTGTTTGCTTGTACTTCAGAAAAGTAGATGCTAAACAAGAGTGGACCCAGGACTGAGCCCTGTGGGACACCACTTGTGACAGGCTTTGAGTCTGACATGGCTCCAGCAACTCTGACCCTGTGGGTTCTGTCACTTAGCCAGTTTGCAACCCATCTTGTGATGTATGGGTTTACATTCAAGCTGATGAGTTTTTCGATGATACCTGAGTGGGGTATTGTGTCAAAGGCCTTTGCCAGGTTGAGGTAGGCTGTATGGACTGCCTTTCCCTCATCAATGGCCTTGGTGACTGTCTCGAAAAAGTCAACCAAGTTTAAGAGGCAGGATCTGCCTTTGACAAAGCCAAACTGGGTTGGATCCAAAGTCTGCAAGTTCCCTATGTCTTTATTTATGAGTTCCATTATGATCCTCTCCATGGCTTTGCAGATAAGGCTTGTCAAGCTAATGGGGCGGTAATTTCCAGGGTCGGTGGAGGCACCGCCCTTATGAAGTGGGACCACAGTCGCCATGCGCCACTCCTTGGGTACGTATCCTGAGGTGAGGCTAAGATTAAACAGCTGTCCTAACTGTGGGTTTAATTCCTCATTGAGTTCGTAAAGCACACAGCCAGGGACACCATCCGGTCCCATGGATGCTGTGTTTTTTGCCTTAGTGAGAGCAGTTCTCACCTGGGCGTTGGAGATGTTTGGGGTGCTACAATCCTCTGGTATAGATATCTCTCCTTTTGGGGGGGAAGAAGTTTGCACTGAACCTGTCAGCCAGTATGTTGGCAATGTGTGTAGGTTCAGTAATTTTCACATCATTTTGAACTAATTCTGAGCATATCTGGGAGTTTCCTCCTAGGTTTCTAACATAGCTAAAGAAGGCCTTATGATTGTCTTTTGAGTCCTTGGTGATTTTTCTCTCAAAATTTGCCTTGGATGATTTTATAAGAGCTCTTAGTTTTTTACTTATAATGATCAAAGGTGTCTTACCTTTCAAGGATTTTGCTCTATCTTGTAGTAGCTTCCTCCTTTTTTTGTAGAGCTTGTTTATGGCTGGGGCCCACCAGACTGGACGCTTGCCCTTGGTACAGAGAGTCTTAGTTTTGTTTGGGATTGCCTGATCCATGCAGTCCTGTAGGTGCTGGTAGAAGGCATTTGTAAGTGATTCAGCAGTTTGAGTAATGTTTACCACTGGCTCAGGGGCCTTAAAGGAGACCACACTAGTTTTTAGAAGTGTGAAGTCGGCTTTTGAGAAGTTTTTCACTGTGGTCTTTTTTGTTTCAGGTGGGGGCGGGATGAGGATCTCCAGCAAGATTAGTTTATGATCTGATCTCACCAGTGAGGGGTATACTTCCGGTGTTGAACATTTTGATCCCATGTTCGTGATGATGAGATCAAGTATGTTTTCTCCTCTTGTGGGGATGGTGACTAGTTGTTCCATGGCATTTGAGTTTATGAACTCCAGGAATCTTTGGGTTAGAGTGTTTGGGCTTGAGTAGTGTTCCCAGTCTATATTAGGGTAGTTTAAGTCACCTAGTATGATGGTGTTTGGAGATACATTTATCCCCTCCAATGTTTTCAGGAAGGCCATGTGAGGTTCCTGAGTTTGAGAGGGTGGCCTGTAACATGCTACAAATTGCAGAGCAGTCTTGCCTATGGTTAATTGCACCTGGATGGTCTCTGATGCATCATGCATTGCCACCAACCTTGAGGTGTGGGTGTCCTTTATGAATATGGACACCCCCCCTCCTTTCTTGGTGTTGTCCGGATTTTGGGGCCGAACGCATGATATGAGGTGAAACCTGTTAGTGCTGGGGTGCTCTCAGGAGCCTTGAACCAGGTTTCTGTCACAGCACAGACATCGATGTTCTCCATATTGAGAAGGGCCTCGAGTGCGTGCATCTTGAGATTGAGACTTCTGGCATTGAGCAGCATTACCCTAAGTTTTTTTCCTTTTTGGTGTTCTAGGGTGGTAGGTTTAGAATTTGAGCCTTGCCTAAAAAAGGCACAATGGGGGTGGCAAGAGCCTTTGCCAATATCCGGAAGCCCAGGGGTGACAGGTGCAAGCCGTCCCTTGCGAAGCAGCGTGGCTTGTCCAGCATGTCATCCCAGGCAGACAGACATTGGATCCCGTTTGAATGACACCAGAATTTAAGCCAATTAATCAATGTAAATTTTATCTGTATTCATGATGTTCACACATTGAGAGCAATGCCCACACTTATATGTCCCTAGTCTCCTTTTATTATGAGTGGGTTTGTTACTCCTATACTCAAGTATATTCTTGAGACTCTGGGAATTCTTATAGACTACCTTGGAAGGGAGATTGGGTATTTTATCCAAATCTGAAAGAGCCACAAATCTATTCCACTCTTTATTAAAGATTATTTAGTGGTGTCATTCAAGGCATGATACTCCAAAATTATTGCTTGTTTGTAGGCAATATTTTCATAGTTTTTATCCTTCAATGTTTCACTGCCATTAACTTGTTCTTTGTGTCCTTGTATGGGTTTACACCTAATACTTCTTCATTCTAAAACCTCCCCCTTGATTTTATTTATAAATTCCGGGGGGTAACCTCTCTCGGTAAACATCTTTTCCAGTAAATCACACTCCATCCGGAAATCAGAATCCAAGCTTGTCATGCGACTTCCCCTTAAAAACTGACCCTTTACAATATTTTTCTTACAATGTGGGAGATGTGCACTCCAAAAATGGAGAAAAGAGTTACAAAACGTAGATTTCCTGAAAATCTTAGTTTCAAACGTGTTGTTAATCTTGTACACCTCTAAATCTAAATATTGTAGATTTTCATTAGACAAATTGTATGTAAAATTCAGGAAATTAGTAGTACCCTTCATATAATTCATGAATTCTACAAACTTCTCCTTACCTCCTGTCCAGAAAATAATTAATCTTGCTTTGGGAAATTCATATATGCTATATTATATCTTCCTACCCATTGAACTGTACCAACTGTGCCTAGTATTTTGCAATTAACATTAAGTATACATAGTATAGAGTCAAAATATATTTGGCTGTCATGCTTGTGCTAGCATGCTAGTGTGTTCATGAGCCTGCTTGCTATTAATACCTATTAAGTGTGTATAACTGTGTGTTTTTTCTCTATATATGTCTGACTGCTGTTTCTCTCTCCCTCTCTATTACCAGCTGACCAAACTGATTTTTAAGTATTAATGATGATTTGCCCTGCCTGCTGAATAGCAACCTCTTCCACATAATACCGCAGTCTCCCCATACTAAGGAACAGAACCCATCCTCTCCCTGTGCAACAGTCCCTCAAGGGAATATATCAAATAAGAGAAAGTATGTGCTTTAAAATCACTGTCTGTAGACAAAATAGTGTGTAATACTGTAGGTTTGTAAATCTACTCTCAATAGCCAGGACAGTCAGCAGCTAAAACCGACTGGTTCCCAAACTTAGCCTCCCTTCCCCTCTTTTAACCTCTGTTAATAACTTATATCCTTCCCTACTTGTTTAGTTGTAGTCTCACTATACCCTCCTATTATTTTATACTCCTCACTGCCTAGCCACTCTGCATGCTCTTCCTACTACCTAGGTTTTTATCGCCTACCTCTCCGTACCTAATCTTACCTTAGCAATCAGCTCTACTAATTGTTCTCCTAGGGTTCACTCCTTCTGTGGCTCTACCCGCTCCATTCGCCCTGTGGGCTCACTCCGCTCCCCTACCCTACCCCCAAATTCCACCCACCCCCAGCAGTCCTACATTTATACACCTCTTACCACACCCCCTTACATCACCACCAATCGCAAACTCCTTACTCTTAAAGAGCTAATACTCACTTCCTACCAGTCACCACCTTACTTTTATATCTGTAGTTAAACCTGTATATCAACCTCAACTAAATTTAATCTACAAATGCCTCCTTTAACTGCCTTAACATACCACAAACCTTTACTTTTATTCTCACTACTAACTTTTCTAACTATACCTTATCTACTTACTTTCTATGAACACCACAAATATCTCAGATCTCACAACCTCTATAAGGAAACCTCTATACCAACACTTCTCCTTCCCCATAGTCCCTGTAATACCTCTTGACAACCAAAGTATTAATCAGCCAAGTTTCATAGACTTACTCACATTACATATTATAGCCCTAAAGCCAGGAGATCCCAGAACCTAATTTGTAAACTTTTACAACTCACCCTGACAATACTGGACCACTCCGTTATAGAAGGTGACATACACCCAAACCCTGGACCAACTTCTAGCTCAACTACAAACCCTGATACAACAACTCCTACTAACACATACCTGACTACTAGGCCCCCCAACTCTCTTCTGATAGCGCATCTTAATATTCGTAGCATAAATAATAAAGTTGCTCACCTGCATGCCCTTATAGATGTACATTCTTTTGACTTCCTCTGTCTCACTGAAACATGGCTGAAGCCATCAATACAAGACAGTGTAGTTACCCCCCTGGCTATGTTATCCTGAGACTTGACCATAGTGTTAAGAAGGGTGGAGAAGTAGCTATATTATATAAAATGGATTACAAGTTACCTTACTAGACCACAAACTTCCACTATCTAGCAATGAAGAGTTTCTTATATCCAAGATTCAACTCAATAAATGTAAATCCATATATATCATCTGTATCTACCTTCCCCCAGGCAATAATACTAACACATTAGAAGCTATCCTCAGTTGGTTCTCAACCAACTACCCACAAGAAACCATAATATTGGGTGACTTTAATATAAACTGGAATTCCTGTTCATCTGAGCAGCCTTCTACTCATATTAACCTATATAGTTTTACTCAAACCATCACATCCTCTACCAGAACCAATAAACTTAATAACAAAGAAAGCACCCTAGACTGGATTCTCACTAATAGTCACCAACAAACTTATAAATCAGGTACCCTCCCTGAAGATATAAGTGACCACGCACTCACCTATTTAATCAGATATAAGACTGAAACTCCCAAATTAACCATTTATAGGACAATAAGGGATAACAAAAACTTTAACCCTGATAGCTTTCAAACAAAACTTAGTGCCTGTAACTGGTCACCCCTCAAACACCTCCCACTAGATGAAGCAGTCAAATACTTTAATTCAAAATTCTTAGCAATTCTTGATTGTCATGCCCTAACACGCAAAATTAGAACCAGGACTAAACCAGCCCCTTGGCTCACCAAGACTACCAAATAAAAAATCCTCTTAAGAAATAAACTATGGGCCTGCTGGCAGTCAACAAAAAGCCCTTCAGAACAATTATTGTTCAGACTGCTAAGAAATGAAGCAAAAAGCCATATTGTCTGACAAAAGAAACTACTACTGCCAGCTTCAAAAAACCCACCAAAATAATCCTCAAAAATTCTGGTTAGGCATTAATATCCTCCTACACCCAGGCCACTCAGGCACTCCTGCTCTCTTAGGCTCTGATCACAACAATCCCATTCAAATAGCCAACTCTTTTAACACTTTTTTCACAGAAACCATTCAATCCCTAGCCAACCAACTATCTCCTAACTCCACATCCTTTCTGCCTGCCATCTCCTATAGCCCCCCTCTATTTCATTTTCAACCAGTTCCAACATCCCTTGTCTATAACTTTATTCAGAAACTTAAACCCACCACTCTTTCTGCAGACCTACTACCTGCAGAATACCTGCAAAAAGCAGCAAAAACCATAGCCTACTCCATATCCATCCTCATTAATAGAACTATTTTGGAAGGAACTAGCCCATCTATCTGGAAAGTTTCTCACATTATCCCCCTGCATAAAGGTGGCAATTCCAAAGAGTTTTCCAACTACAGGCCCATAGCCATATTATCCCCTTTGGCAAAAGTAATGGAGAAATGCATTCATAAACAACTTTTAAGCCACCTACTTGAAAATAATTTATTAGCCACCTGCCAACATGGCTTCAGACCATTTCATAGCACCACCTCTGCTCTCTTATCCTTTACTGACTGCATTAATAGAAATCATAATAATGACACTCTATCCTCAGCCCCCTTTATTGATTTGTCAAAAGCCTTTGACATGGTTAACCACCATCTCCTCATAAACACACTTAAAAACCTGTCATTGGATGCTCCTCCCATACAATGGTTCCAATCCTACTTCAATAACAGGCAACAGGCTGTACTATGGGCAAATACCTTATCTTCCCACCTCCCAGTTGCCATAGGTGTCCCTAAAGGCTCAATATTGGGTCCTCTCCTCTTCTCCATCTTCACAAATGACCTCCAGTCTGTAATTCCTCAAGCTACCTGTATCCAATATGCAGACGACTCCACACGTATATGCTCAGCCACTTCCTCATCAGAACTTCAGTCCCTAACCCAAAACACCATTAGCGTAATTGAAAATTGGCTTCTACACTGAAGTCTTATCTTGAACCCTAAAAAAACAAAAATGCTACTATTCACCCCTATCCATAGAGCCTCCCCACTTAACTTTACTGTTACTTCTAGCAATGGAACAATAATATCTCCTGATTCTACTACAAAACTACTTGGGGTACTTATTGATAATAACCTCACCTTTGAGCCCCACATTAATAACACTATAAAAACACTGAACAAAAAATTAGGTTCCCGCTACAGAATCAAAACCTTTCTGACTCCACTAGCCAAGACAACTATAGGCCGTGCCCATCTCATCTCCATGTACTATATGCCTCTCCTATCTATACTCAATTATATAAAAGCAACTTGAATAAACTGTCTACCTCCTACAATAATATTGCCAGATTTGCAGCTGGGTCCTCCTATAGGACCTGTCATTGTATCAATCTGAATCAACTAGGCTGGTTAGAATTGCCAAATCTAATAATTTTCAACCAATTAACAATAGTCCATAAGATCCTTTATCAACCTACAAATACACCAATACTCAATACCCTAATCACCCTATAATAATCTCAAAACCCTATGCTCATCTAACAAATTACGTGTAAAAATGGCTAAATCCAGTAATTCAGCTGGTGACGCATTGTTCACTAATACAGTGGGTAAAACCTGGAACAGCCTCCCTAATCACCTAACCTCACTAGCCTCAGCTAACCTATTTAAGAGCAAACTAAAAACCTACCTTAAATCACACTGGTTATGCCCCTGTGTCAACCCAGACTAACTACCAAACCCTTCCCTTAACACCTATCTTCTCATGAGTATAATCTTGTGTCTTCTCTATTGATAATAAAGTTAATGTGACTATACAGCGGACTAATGTCCTGTACATATTTTGAATGATTATCTATAGCCATCTTACACTAGGACTTCTGGTGAGACTTTACAGAATAAGACTGTCCTTGTACATACTTTGTATGAATACCCATTGCTGTTAGACACTAGCATGTTTGTGTGACATTTGTGTGTGTGACTTTATAATTAATAGTGTCTTTGACATATTTTATCAGGAATATCCAAAACTGTTTGCACTTGGATTTTTCGTATTTAAATGCTAAATCCTATGAAATGTAATGTATGCCTAAGCTTTCTAATGTACCAATGCCTTTGTATATACCATTGTTTTTATAAACATTTTGATGCAAGTGGAGCTTTTCTCCTCGGGCCTCCACTGAAAATGGACATATATCCAGTTGGACTAGCCCAGTCAACAAATGTAAAATAAATAAATAAATAAAATAAACTATGTCATCAAGGAACCTCCTATAGAGGTTCCAACAGGAGGTATATTCAGAGTTTAAAATATATTTTTCTTCCCATTTCGCCAATACTAAATTGGCGTAAGTGGGGGCACATGCTGCCCCCATTGCCACCCCTTGAGTTTGCTGGTAGAATTCCCCACTGAAACAAATAAAATTATACTTTAGTACCATATCCATTAAAGACACACACAATAATGTATCATTGTGAGTTAATTCCTGGTCCTCAAAAACAGTCTTCTCAAACATCTCCATGCCTGAGGAGTAAGGAATGCAAGAAAATAGGTCAATAATATCAATAGAAAGAAACTAGTGCCTTGTATAAACACATTAAGTCCTGTGTAAAAGCAGAATTCTCCTTTTTTGTATTGGAACAGATTAAGAACGATATGAGGGGAGGTCCATGGGAAGAGAGGATAGAGTTCAGGGAGCTGTGGTGGCAAGTTTCCCTTGAAGCAGGAAACTTCCCTGGGCTGAATGTTTATATGTCTATCTTGCCACTATTGAAACTAAGATCTGCAAAACTTTAAAAACTTTTGGTTGGGGGGCGTGGCCACGATAAGTACAGAGTAGCAGCTTTTCTTTTCAGCTCTGCCTCTACAGAACTTTATTGACAGGAAATATTGATAAAAACTTCCCTAATAAAAGTATTTTTATTTTAATTAACTTTTTAAAATATATATTAGGGTAGCATATAAAAAGTTTTTAGTAGATTTTAATTTTACCTGTCAAAATTACACTCGGAAGTACTATAGCAAATGATCAGGATGAGCTTCACAAAATCTTCTCATCAAGAGACAACTATCAAAAAAGAACTACAGTCATTACTAACTACTATTCAAGAATTAAATGTTAAAATAGACAAAATGGATATAAAAATTAACAATTTTAAAGAAAAGTGTTCTCAACAAATGGACATTCTAAATGAAGATTTATTGCAACAAAGGAAACAGATTTCTGGAGTGGAAACTGCGTTAAGTATGTACAACAGAATTCAAGAAAGTAAACGTAATGTTGAATTCTTGTCAAAGCAAAATTCTCTTCTTCAGACAAAGATTGATGACCTTGAGAATAGGTCCCGTAGGAATAATGTGAGAATTTTTGGCTTACCAGATAATATAGAGGAAAATAATATGGAGAAATTTTTATCTTCCCGGTTGCCTGAAGTTCTAGAACTCCCGGAGGCTCTTTCATATGGTATTGAAAGAGCCCATAGATCAATGGTAACATCTAAAAACACCAAGAGTAATTCTACTAAATATGTTATTGTAAAGTTCCTGTCAGCCCATGATAAGGAAATGGTATTAAAGACTGCGTGGGCAAAATCCCCAATCAAACTGAAGGATAATATTATACGCTTTGATAATGACTATTCTTCTTCAGTATTACCAAAAAGGAAAATCTTCTTGCCTTTCGTCAGAGAACTAAAAAAGAATAAAATAAAAACCCATTTGCTTTTTCTTGCAAGACTGAAAATATTCTATCAAGATGGTTTCAAAATTTTTGAAGACATAGACACTGCAATTACATATATAAAAAACAGTAACATTCTGGATAAAGTAGATGAAATGGAGTGGGCCAGTCCTAGTCTTAAAAGAAATGCTGAGAACAACACTTGGAAAACATTTGACCCCAAGAAAAAAAATCAAAAGATGAATCATAACAAATTACATATTTACACTTGATTCACTCACTTGGGGAAATGTAACCTGACATCCAGGCGAGATTTTGGTATTATATTTAATATAATGTAGTTTAGTTAACTATATAATAGTTCTTTTTGATTTGTCGAATAGTCGTTTGTTGGGATTTTTTAATTTTTAATTTTTGTACTGTATGATTATGATAAAATATGTTACTATTTATTATTTTGAATTCCACGGATGAAATGAACCTTCTATTCTTCCGGATATTTTGTAATGGTGCTTATCATTAGGAAGTGTATTTGTGTATTTTGATTTTGGCTTTTACAGTGGTTGAAAACTTTTCGTTAGTTAAAGAATTGCTGTATTTGTTTTCTAGTTGATTTATGTTATTTGTTAGCTATGGGAAACTTGTCTGATAGCCTGATATTTAGTTACAGACTTGCTGTAATTGTGATTATACATCTGACTCGGAATGTGAGTAGAAATGTGGCTGGAATAATGGTATAGCAATGTTGTCATTTCTGAGATGTTGATACATGTATTTGAAGGCTCTGGTTTGATGCTGTTGCACTCTGGTGGTTTTTGTGGTGTTGTTTGCATTGGGTTGAGTACTTTGGTGCCTGTGTGCTTTGGTCGGAGACTGACCGGAGAGTTTGGTTGGTGGTGTAGTGAGGCTTTGCTTAGTGGTTGTCATTGCTTTATGCTGTGTATGCGAAGCTTTCCTGTCTTTCTCAGTGCAGAAAGAGTCTCGAGACATTGCCATACATGCAGTTAATTAATTTTTTACTTACTGTTTCTCGCCGGAACTTTGAAAGGTTTAACTTCATGATGGGCTCGAGACTTTGGTATCCATTGTGGATGAAAAGCTTGGAGCTTTCTTGAAACGTCATCATGAAGGCATCGGAAGTAATTCATCTTCTGAACCTCAGCGGGAGGACAATGATCCTAATATGATACCATATACAGCATATGGAAAGAGGATACAAGTAGATTACTACCTTCTTCTAATTGTAAGACATTCTATACAAATTTTATTTAGATAAATCGGGGTTATACTGCGCACTTAGTCTAAATACATGTTTCTGAACATCATAGGTGTTCATGAGCCTTGTGTATTTATATATGTCTAGTAATCTCATAGAATGTCTGCTGTATGTATGAAAATGGTGCCACTAATTTGATGAGAAGTACTAGTTATGATTTGTATATATCGGGAAGATTTAATAATGCAGCAAGATGTTCATATATCGGTGATGCATGAATATTTTTATAGCTAATGACTTGCTGAGATACTATTCATGAAGCATTAAGCAAAATGATAAATGTATTGGTGTATACAACAGGATATCTCAGATATTTTATAAATGCAGCTAATGCATTACATCCATGTGGACATTAAATATATAGCATTTGTGTAATAGGCTGATAGAGATATACCTTACAGGCAGCAATAATATTGCAAGGCAGGTGCATTTAATGTACAGTATATGTGTAATAGGATGTCATAGCTATTACATATGTTCAGCAGGTATATTATATACACTTGGTTATTATATCTACAGCACTAATGTATTTGGGTGCCAAAGGTATCATAGATGACTCCCTATGGAAAGGTCATGGACCAAAAATAAAGCAAGACAAAAAAATCCAGGAAAAGAGTACATATATACTATAGGGAAATAGATCTGTTTCCCATTAGAAATTGTGAACTTTTCATATTTTGTTTTGTTAATAAAACTAGATTTGTATAAGTATTTATTGAATGAGCCATCACAGACTTCAGCCTCTAGTTATAAATGATGGGGGAGGGGGAGTGTCCCACATAGAACATACTCAGCTTAAACAGCGTTTCAAACTCCAAGGATAGTACAAGTTATAATTAAATAACAAAAAGCTCATTGTATTTAAATAAGGCTTTTATGTAATTCACAGGGGCCATGTAAGCACCTTACTTTCTTGAACTAATATGACCATTCACTAGTTCTCAGTTATTGCGATTGACCTTTTGGGGTAGCTCAAATCAGTACAATGAGTGGAAGATCAGACTTTTAATGCTTAAGAGTCACCCTTCTATGAGAAACTGCACTGGGGTGTTTGGCCATGGGAAAACTAGCAGGATGGTGCTGGTTATACCTTCTTGATGTGCAATCACTATACTTGGCTTCTGGCAGAGAAGTGCACCATTCATTTCTTTCAGGACAATCAGTATGCCAGTTGATAGTTAGTAAAATCACATTTATTAGCAACATGTTTATCAGCTGCCAATGTTAGTGGTTATTGAAGGCCCCTAGGTGATTCACTTAGAGCTATGTTTCATTTAGCAGACCACCTATGGCAGTACTATATATCACACGTCAGCCTTTACTAGCCATATTTCTGTAATAAAAAAAACTGCCATAGTTTCTTTTTAAGGTTCTTGTCAAAATGTGATTACCTAAAAACAGAAAAAGTGAACTAATAGCTTATAGCAGTTTTCAATAACTTACTACCATATGTAAAGAAATTTTGTACATTATTCTTAAGATGTAGCAGTCATTAATTTACTAATTGATACATCATTATATCTATATATTTTGCTCACACAAAAATGAATTATGTGATGTTATATTAAACAAATGGAACAAAACTCCTATTCATAAAAATGGGTATATCTAACATTTTAAATAATCTATCTGTAATCACATAGAAGTTATTAGGTCATATAATTTATAGAAGATTTTGTTATTATATAAGTAGATACACAGTGGATTTCCTATGCAATAACTTCATTGTTGGTTTTCTTTTTTTTTTTAATAGTTCTTAGAATATGATTTTTTATGATAATTAATCTGCAAGATGATTTTATGACATTGATTAGAAGCTTTATTCTTATAGTTATGACTATAAACATTTAGGCAGGTGCTGATTGGATGCTGCTTTTGATAGGAGGTTGATTTGAGTGACAGATGTCATTCGAATTATGAGTTTTAAACTCCAGAGGGGTTTGGGTTGATTATTATGTTTCAAGTTTATGTTATAAATATTTTCTAATAACTTTTCAGATGTTCATTTCTTATGTAGTACAAAACAACTTTAATCTTGAGAATTTGATAATTTTATACTATGTTTGTTTTAATGATCATAATAGTATTCCTATTGGATATATTCTTGTGTATTTCTTAGATCAGTACGTTTATATTTACATCATTTAATTTTCAGTGAATACACTAAAAGGTATATCAGTCAATATTAATGGTTAAATAATCCTAATAAAAGGAGGAGTTTAATGAAATATCTTAAGTTACATAAATCCCAGTTAGTATTTTTACAAGAAACCCACTTATTAACAGATCATATATTCAGACGTGACTCTAAAACATATAAGATTTTAGTAAGTTCTGAACATACAAAGAAAAAGAGAGGAGTAGCTATCCTATGGAACAACATAATGCCTTTTCCTAAAATAATAGATATATATAACGATAATAAAGGAATGTTTTGTGCAGTCACCATAGAGATAAACAGTAACATTTTCACATTGATCAACATATATTGAGTCCCAGGGATAGGGACAAACACAGTGAAACAGCATCTAGATCAAATTGTACTATTCTCTAAAGGGGACATTGTTTTGACAGGAAATTGTAATTGTATTCTAGATTACAAAGACTCCAGTACTAATGAGAAGAAAAGAATAACTACATCATCTAAATTATTAAAAGACTTCTCAGATACTTATTTTTTGAAAGACATGAATTACTTTGCAGATACTACTTCTCTGTTTTACACCTTTTTTCCCATAGACATAACTCATACTCGAGGATAGATAGATAGAGTTGTTATCTCTAATAATTTAACAGATTCCTTAAACAAATCAGTAGTGATTTTATGTCCTCTATCAGATCATAATTCCATAATTTTTGAATTGGCAGTCAATCCAATTTTAATATTCATATAAAAAGGATCCCAGCTTAAATTACAAAATTTAAATATTTTAATGGTTTCATTTCTACAGAAGTACAGAAATTTTTAGAAATTAACAATATGAATGATGTATCAGAAATTTACATATGGGATGCTCTAAAAGCTTATCTATATGTTAAGATAATTAATTGGTATATAAAAAAAGAAAGCTTGGAACAAAGAGATGCAGGATATACAATGTAAATTAGACACTTTGAAACTTAGCAATATGGGTGATAAAGATATATCAGATAAAAGGAAAGAAATAAATATGTTAAATAATAAATACTTAGAAATACCAAAACATAAAACTATGATCAATATAGAAAAATTTAAGTGTATTAATTTCTCTTCTAACCCTAAATCCTTAAAAATTCCTGCAAATAAAACAAAAAAGATTAAATAAATTTAATCATATTAATGAAATATTCTCCCCTAAAAAGGGAAAAATGGTATCAGAAGTTCATAATATATTAGTTGAATTTTGAGAATTTTATATAAACATTAACCAAACATCTACTGCAATTAACTCTAAAGAGGAAATAAAACATGTATTAATAAATACACTAAAATAAGACTTTCAGAGGAACAAGGTATTTCTACTGATAAACAAATATCTTTCAAAGAACTCCAAACTCACATTACCAAACTAAAGCAAAACAAAGCACCAGGTAATGATGGTATCATTCCTGAAATTTACAAATGACTACCTATACATGCTCTAAAATTGCTCTACAAAGTATTTAACCATGTTCAGGACCAAAAGATAATTCCACCTTCTTGGAAATACACTTTTATTTCTCCTATATTAAAAACTAATAAAGACCTTTCTAAATGTTCCTCCTATAGACCCATCTCCTTATTAAATACTGATTATAAAATATTTATGTGCATTTATACAGACAGGCTTAAGACGCTTTTACCTAATTTAGTTGCTAGTGATCAGACAGAGTTTATAGTAAATAGATCTTCATATGATAACATTAAAAGAATACTAACTTTAATTGATTTGGTGAAAAATCTTAAAACAAAATTTAACCCTAGTTAGTTTAGATATAAATTGTGCCTTCGACTCAGTTACATGGGAATATTTGTTCACTCTATTAAAGGAATTAAATTTCTCCAATAATTTTATCAATGTTATTACTCAGCCATATAAGGGTAGCTAAGCTTATGTTAAAATTTGTACTAGTTGTGTCTTTCGGCTTTTCCCGGTTTATATCTCAAAATATACCAATAATAAAAGGTACTACGCAAGGGTGTCCTTTATCCCCTCTTTTATTTTCATTAGTTATGGAACCATGGGCAAATTTAATAAGACATGATACAGATATTGAAGGATACAAATTAAGCCCTACTATGTCATCTACAGTACAAATGTTTGCAGATGACATATTGATCACTCTTGGGAATACTAGTGAATCTATACAAAAACTTTTTAAAAACATGGAATATTTTCAAAAAAACTCTGGCCTTACTTTTAATAATAATAAAACACACATTCTTTTAACAGGTTAAAATAAAATACAATATACCTGATGAATATAATGAGTTGTTGTGTCTTTTGGTTTTCCCGGTTAGGGGTTGCCACAGTGGATCTCCGGTCCGCTAATGATTGGCAGTAGATTTTTATGTGCCAAGTTGCCAGCTCTGACGCACAACCTTCAACGAAGGTACACCCATTCACACATGTCTCTACACAGAAAACGCTCTAGCTGAGAATCGAACGGGACAATGTCTTACTGTGAGGTGACAATGCTACCGCAGCACCACCACCGCAGTATAGCTCAAACTCAACAAATAGTATATTTAGGAATAATTATTACTAACAATATTAAAGATACCGTTCAAATAAATTACAATAAAAGTCTATTATGTATAGAAAATTTTATAAATAAATGGAATAGATTACCCTTTTCTATGGATGATAAACTTTTAAAAATAAAGATGATACTTCTCCCCAAAATCTTATATATAATTCAATCCTTATCTATACCTCCTTCTTACCAAATAATTAAAAATTTTAATTCAATGATTCAGAAATTTTTGTGGTTACCAAATAAGCCAAGGATTGCATTAACATACCATATGAATAATTGGAATAATGGTGGTATAGCCTTACCAAATTTAGAAATGTATTCAATTTCATCAGTATTTAATACAATCTCTCATCTCATTGATGTGGAATACACTGCTAAGTGGGAAGAGTTTATAGAGGTATTGTCACAAAATATGAAATATATGAACAGTTCCTATAAGCTAAATATAATCAGTAATCCCTTTATTTGGAGGTTATAAGATTATATTTCTGAATTTTCTTCTCTTAATTTTAACTCTAAGTATATAATTTTTTCTCTTAAAATCATTTAAAATTATATAATTAAATATAATATCTATAAGGATTGGATTTCTTTACTCTTCCCTATAGCCTACACACACAGAACTATTTTCTCTTCAGATTATACAAAAATGTTTATATTTCAGCAAAAACACTTAATATTTTGACACCAAATGATGATAAACAATGAGTTAAAATCCAATAGTTCACTCTTGGAAGAGTATAAGCTTGATACATTTTTATGGTTAAAACTTCAAGAAGCCAGGCAATATGTATTAAATAAACTAGATTCTATGTTTCCTACAACTAGAAAAACAATTCCTAGACTAATACAATATATGATTGTATCAGTTTTGCATAAATCTCCTACTAAAAACAAGTTATCAAACATTTATAGGGCAACTAAATGTGATTTAGACACACAATCAGATAATTATTGGAAACATTTTTCTTTAATTAATAATAATCCCCCCTCTGAGAAAGACAAATTGAATATTTTACAATCAGCAAGTATGACTACTTCTTCTTTAAAGTGGAAACTATTCACATGGAGATTTTTATATAGATCATTCATCACCCCTTATAATATAAGTATATTTTCTAAAAAGAAAATAGTATGTTGGAGATATAATATTGAATTGAATGCAGACTGGTCACATATGTTTTATAATTGCATATACATTTTGGGATGATATCAATAATTTGTTGCAAACAATTTTTATTGATATTTTTTTTATATCTAAATCACTTGTTTTATTTAATACTCCTGTTCCTGATTGTGTAAAAGAGAATAAGTACCCTTTGGTTTGGTCTATACTATCTATAGCTAGAAAAACAATCACTAAGAATTGGAAATCTAATACAGCACCCACATTTCTGGAATTTAAAAATATACTCCTTGAAACATGTAATTTGGAAATGTTGACTATTAAATCTAGATCTTCTAGAAATACTACATTTTATAATTCATGGAATATCAGTTATGAACTTCTAGGAAAATAGTTTATTAAGTTATGTAAACAGATGATTTTTATTAATCCTACAGTAGCATTAAGATGTTTTTGGCATGATGAATGTCTTTGTACATAGTTTAGTTACATTGGTTTATATATTAGAAGGTTTTTTAATTTTTTTTATTTTTAACTTTAAAGAAAAAATTGTTACAATTTCATGGAAATATTTGTTCATTTTAATAATCATTTAATAAAATTCTTTAAAAAAAAAACTTTTGGTTGAAATAAAATTTTTGTCCAGTAGATAGCAATATTTCCTTTCATTACAATGTATATGATTAATTCAATGTGGTCATGATATATATTTAATTTTTATACACTAAACAAAAATGATTTTTTTTAATATTTTAATCAATTTTATTAGGATTATTTATTTATGGTTAGAATGTTTTTAATGGAAAAGTGTAATATTTATGAGGTTGTATTTTAATATTGTTTTTTGTGAAAATGTCATTGGGTTTTTTAAAGTTTCTTGCTCTAATCGTATTGGTTAACTGCTTATTAATTAATGTATAAATGACTAAATCTAACATAACACTGGTCATCTGATGAAGTCTGATTACTGAGATGAAAATGCTTGGATTGTAAAGGCGTTTATGTGTGTTTACCTTTTGTGGAGTTTTGTTTGTGTTTGTAATAAACAGCTTGGAATCTACCTCGGTGCTTTCATTCTCCATAAAGGGCACTTTTGATTGTATTTCTTGGTTGTTTAAGAGTGCCTTTTTCACTGCATTTTTTTCTGGTTACTTGGTTGTTGAGACAATCTTGAAAATGAAAGAATAATCTGTAAAGAAACTTCTTTAACTATTCCATACTTCTGATAATACAACAAGTTACAGAGCCATTAGCACCATCAGTGGTAAAGGAGAATGCTTTGCTAACATTATCCACCTGTCATTAACCTTGTATGGACAATATGAAAACTTTGTTGTGCTTAGCAAGTGGGAGCAAAGGAAGAAGTGCTCCCTTGCTAATTAAGATATGGCAGGCCTCTTTTCATCTATACAGTAAATGCAATCTCACTAAACCTCCCCTCCCTTACCTCCAGCTTTAAACTAGCTGACCAGTCTGTGGTCTCCATAGCAAAGTCCAGCATGTGAGCATAACCTCTCCCCTCAGAGCCAAACATCTGGACAATGCCATAAATAAAATGAGGGCAACGTCCCAAAACTCCTTTATTTTTTAAATTACTTTTGTCCCATACCTTTCTCCATTTCTTCTTTCCTTTGCCACCCCATTTAAATTAATGGTATTCAAAGTCAAAGCTAATCGGACCAGTGTTTTATTAACATCAGTTTCCAAAGGGTAGGAGTTCTAACTGAAAGGTCTGACCTCCTTCCCAACTTTCAGCTCCCATGACTAGCCAATAAGTTGCTCCCTAACCACAGTTTGTAATACAAAATCACAAGTCAAACAGAACTATGAGTCAAAAACCTGGACATTCTGCGCATATGTCTCATTCCTGAGAAAAAGTCTACCTAACCCCTGTATGGTGCTAGGACATTCTGCCCATCACTCACCAATCCTCAACACAGCTCTCTTCACCTATACCTCCCCCACTTAGGACGCTATTATAAAACCTGCTCCCCACAATTAGAAAGTTGATAGACTAACCAGGTTTCTTGCATTACCACGACTTTCTTGAACATTGCAAAATCTGAACTCGAATGTCTGTCATTATTCCCTGAATTGGCTTGCAAATATGTCCTGACTCTGACCCCTAATGATTTGCCAGAAGAACACAATGCCATGAGAAAAAAGGTCAAAACCGTAGGCCAAAATCTCAAGATTCTACATATTCTCTGTACAGTTGAAAGGGATGTATCGACCTCTGAGAGTCCAAATTTAACATTGGCCAACACCCTTCCTCCCTCAAGCAATTCTCACAAATATCCAAGCAAGTACATTCTAAAATCACCTGAAACCTCTAAATTACAGTAGTGTTCACTCCTACAAACCATCCTCATTGCGTGATCACTTCAGCTAAAGATGGACTCCACTCCATCAAACAAAAACAGTGACAAAATCAACCATCCATAACCCCTGTTGTCAGTTTACCCTAAACATGTCACCAGACCACTAGAAAAAAGTGATCCTCAACCTGGAACTGCCCCTATTCCCACTGCCCTCAGCCACAGCACCAACAACGAGATGCTACCACTCCTCAGCTAGTCATAGAAAAGGCCAAAACAGCAAGCTCGTAGCACAAATGGTGACCCCTTCAAAAACCGCAATTGCAAATGAACCATGACATGCATCATTCAGCAGTATCTATTCTACAGATGGTGATCTCAGTTCTGCTTACAAATGTACCATGGCATGCATCATTCAGCGGTATCTGTTCTACTGATGGTGTTTTCGGTTCTGCTTACAAATGTACCATGGCATGCATCATTCAGCAGTATCTGTTCTACTGATGGTGTTCTCAGTTTTCCTTACAAATGTACCATGGCATGCATCATTCAGTGGTATCTGTTTTACTGATGGTGTTCTCAGTTTTCCTTACAAATGTACCATGGAATGCATCATTCAGCGGTATCTGTTCTACTGATGGTGTTCTCAGTTCTGCTTACAAATGTACCATGGCATCCATCATTAAGCGGTATCTGTTCTACTGATGGTGTTCTTAGTTCTGCTTACAAATGTACCATGGCATCCATCATTCCACAGTATCTGTTCTACTGATGGTGTTCTCAGTTCTGCTTACAAATGTACCATAGCATGCATCATTTGGCGGTATCTGTTCTAGTGATGGTGTTCTCAGTTCTGCTTACAAATGTATCATGGCATGCATCATTCAGCAGTATCTGTTCTACTGATGGTGTTCCCAGTTCTGCTTACAAATGTTCCGTGGCATGCATCATTCAGTGGCATCTGTTCTACTGATGGTGTTCTCAGTTCTGCTTACAAATGTACCATGACATGCATCTATCAGCGGTATTTGTTCTACTGATGGTGTTCTCAGTTCTGCTTACAAATGTACCATGGCATGCATCATTTAACCAGATCTATTCTACTAATGGTGTTCTCAGTTCTGCTTACAAATGTACCATGGCATGCATCATTCAGTGGTATCTGTTCTACTGATGGTGTTCTCAGTTCTGCTTACAAATATACCATGACATGCATCATTCAGCGGTATCTGTTCTACTGATGGTGTTCTCAGTTCTGCTTATAAATGTACCATGGCATGTATCATTCAGCGGTATCTGTTCTACTGATGGTGTTCTCAGTTCTGCTTACAAATGTACCATGGCATGCATCATTCAGCTGTATCTGTTCTACTGACGGTGTTCTCAGTTCTGCTTACAAATTTACCATGGCATGCATCATTCAGCCATATCTGTTCTACTAATGGTGTTCTCAGCTCTGCTTACAAATGTACCATGGCATGCATCATTTAGCGGTATCTGTTCTACTGTTGGTGTTCTCAGTTCTGCTTACAAATGTACCATGGCATGTATCATTCAGCAGTATCTGTTCTACTGATGGTGTTCTCAGTTCTGCTTATGTTGCAGAATAGTACTTCCATTAGCAGTTTCTAAGGGACTTTTCAAAGAAGATGGATTTTGTTGGATGCAGGACTCCTCTAATCTTTCTACCAGCATATTTCAAACACAACCTTTATAATGTACTGATTTTACTACAGTCTGTTTTGCCATGGTGGGAGTGGTTCAAATCCTACTTTAAAATAAAGATAGGATGATTGATATTAGAGCCTTCAACATCAGTGGCAAGGAACAAAATCTGGCACATATTCCTGATACATTAGCTTTTCCTTTTAATCCACTTTATTCTCTCTGGATGCTTGTGAAGAAAAGATCATAACTGCTAAGAACATTATTATATGCTGTTTATTTTTTATACTCTAGATTAATCAACAGTTCATAATGATATGCATTTATGAGAAGAGACAGACTCCTAAAATGTCTCTAAAGGCTCACTATGGCTTGAGGTCTTTCTATCTGATCAACTGTCATAGGTACACAGACTGGAATGGCAACATGTTGGTGTTAAATGCATTATCATAAAACTAGGAATTATCAAGACTGAACTGTTAATCTAATACAGTTTTAAAATGCTATGTTGCTCAATGAAAGAATGATTCAGGGTAGTAGGAGGAAAAGGCCTAAAATTGTTGCAAAATGTAGTAACTGCAGCTTCTGAATTTAAAGCTGCATTTATGGGTATTTTCCATACCTCTCAACCGCTTAGCTCAAGAAATCAGGGTAGTAGGAGGAAAAAGCCTAAAATTGTTGCAAAATGTAGTAACTGCAGCTTCTGAATTTAAAGCTGCATTTATGGGTATTTTCCATACGTCTCAACCTCTTAGCTCAAGAAATCAAGCCTGACGTAATGGGGGGGGGGGCAAATACACATCATTGGGACACCTTTTAAATATTGCTCTGTTAAACCAAGAAATTTGCTGGAATAATCAGATTTTTGTTAGGATGCATTTTGTGGAGGATATGAAATCTGCAACTGAAATGCCTGTCATAGTGATTCAAAATTCTGTATTCTGCAAAAATCTGTACAGTTGAGAGGTATGCATTTATGAAATGAATACTGTCAGATAACACAGCAAGGCCTTGTCACAGCTGTTACATAGTGGGTGCCCATCACTTGCAAAATTACCACCGCTGAGCTGGCCATCACCCCAACTGGAATGAGGTGAAGCTGAACAAAGTAGAAGCACAATTGAATGTCATCAGCATGCCTGACCCTCTGCAGCAACTGGAATCTCAGTGACCCACCAGCAACCACCATCAAAATGAAACCGAATGCAAGGACCATCTCTCAGCCTACAAGCATGCACGGTCCATTAACTGACAGCGCCACAGCATTGCATCTGTTAAATGAATAAACTTGTGCAGCACACTTTACAACCATGAACTCCCAGGAAGAATAGTACCTCTGGTCTAGCAAGTGACTACCACTACCTTCATCCTGTTACCTGAACTCCCCCAGTGCAGCTGGACACCATAATACAGGAATACATCCTCTACCACCAGATTAAACTTAAATTACAATTCTTCCAAGCATAGGAATCTTGTGCACTCTACCCAGCACACATTTGTACAGTGCATGCACTGGGGCAGTCATTACTACTTCACTCAGAGGCCGTGAAAACCATCCTCCATTGCGGCTAAGAGAATTACCTCAAAAACAGCCATGGTAGCCTACCCCACCAGCAGTGAATCCCAAACTTCAGTCAAGAGCATGAAACGGAGTTCCTTACAAAAGAAACAACCTAAACCACCCACTCACCAATTATAATGTCCCCTGTTATAACATGCAAGGCACTAGACCTACAACCTTAGGAAATGACAAATGTGATACCCTTTCCTATCTCTTTTTTTTTTCTTTCTTTCATCCCCCCTTCTTTCTCTCTTTTTTCTTTTTGAGATATGGATAAAACAGACCTAGCCAAAACAACAATGTCCCATCCCCTATCCTTAGGGACATTTATCCATAACTATGAAGATGGGGGGGGGGGTAAAAAAAAATAATAAAAAAATATATATATATATATATATATATATATATATATATATATATATATATATATATATATAGTTATATGTGTGTATATATATATATATATATATATATATATATATCATATAAAATATATGATATATATATATCTACCTGTTTCATATACAAATCAGCTGTCACCTACAGCTCACCAACCATTATCGTGAGGCCTAACTGCTCTCCAGAAATACTTACAGGTCATCTCAGACATAACCCTTGCCTTAGCAAGTCCATACCAAAATGTGATTCCTTACTCAGCTACACTTGACTACATCCCTTAAGCCCCTCCCCACCCTTACCTCATTTCCTCCCAATCATCTCTCTTTCCATTTAACCCATTCACCCCCCACCCTCTTGAATCCCACTAATATATTTATCTAAGCCCCTCCTAAAGATGTTCCTGGAAAAATTGGTTTGCAGCCAAACCTCATTTATTGGTATGCAGGAGCAGATTGGGCTGAGGTTTGTGTTTTGGCAGTATTTACATGACTGGAGAATCACAGTTCTGACTTAGTGAATAATTATTATAAGAAATTTTAGAAACCTTTGTAATCATTGGGAGACAAGGAGTCTTCCTAATATATCATCTTTGATAGAGGTACCTGAAACATCATTCAGACAGGTCACCTCATTTCAGGGTACATCAAACTCATTTCATGTATTTATAAGAAGCCAGATGGATGACAGGCATTGGCACACCCTACTTGTCTTTAGCCAGCTGTCAAAGTATATAATACTCATGTGGTGCTGGGCTGTATAACACCTTTGGGTGAGCATTATTTACATAGCAACAAACACCCTGTTGGGCATTATTGGTTGCTTGGTAAAGAAATATTATTTGAATGATTACCTGTCACTTTACCTTTTACCCATAATTCACTCATCTACACTCAACACTGTACAATGCAGCCTTTCCTTGGTATAATATAATGTTTTTATCCTTACTGACTGTGTCTTCTGTATCGGTACAGTTACGTTTCATTCAACTTTTCTTTTTTTTTTTTAAGTGTGATTTTAATATGTACATGTATCTTTTCTGCATGGTAAATTCCCTTTAATATAGATCCTTGTTTAACAGTGCCCATTGTGTCTCTTGGTTATCAAGTCAAAAGAAAGCACAGAACATGTATCAAAGAAAAAAAGCCAAACTAAAACATATAATAGAAAGGCTATATTCTTCTTTCTGCTATACCCAGACACTATGTTGACATTTTCTGTAGATGCAGTGATGCTTTTTTATTGTAACATATCACAGTCCACTTGAAAAAGGAGTGGCAATTCATATAATGTATTATATGCTTTTTTGCAGGAACATATTCAGTTGCAAGTGGCCAGCTGTGCTATACATTTACATTTACAGGAATTAATTGTGATAAAGAACCAGTGGAATGTGTGTGCACTAATAGCATCGGTAGAACTTTCAGAAAAAAAAATGACATTAGTTACTTTCCAGGTATGTAATTATGACATTTTGTTGTATTCTACAATATGGATACTGTCATATTCAGATCTACATTAAGTAAAAAAATACAAATTCTGTGTAAGACAAGACAGTTATTCTCATGGGTATAGCAAAGTTTTATAAATTACAAGCTCAGTGGTTTGTAGTTATTAAGTAATGAAACCGTTTTCATATGCTGAACATTTTCCATTATACTGATATTACTTTCAGTTTATAGTCACTATACTGAATCCTGTGTTATTTCGGAATGCCTCATAAATAAGTGGAAAAGAAACATATTCCAAGCACAGAACAATGAATATAGGAAACTGACAGTAAAATGACAATAACTATAGGAAAATGCAAGCTCTAATGAATAAATAATTCAGAAATGTTCATTCTACTAAATCCAGTGTTTCTATAAATCAACCAGATGTCCTTCCTGAGACAAAAGACTATTCATTTAAAAGATTCTTTCAGCTGTTGAGATGAAAGTATTTAGTGTATAAAATCAACAGTCAGTTTCTCTAGTCTTGAGGCTTTGACCTTTTCTACAGTTTTAATAGAATTGTCTGTCTCATGCTCAGAGACAGGGTTATTTAAGGAGGTCATTATATCTCCTCAGTTCTCTGGAGGCTGAAAGCTCATGCTCAGAGATAGGGTTAGTTAAGGACGGCATTAGATCTCCTCCATTCTACGGAAGCTGAAAAGCAGATATCCAGAAAAAAATACAATCCCCCCACCAGTCTTCAGACTGACTATGGCTGCATATTCCTCCAGTAATATTTTATTGATTACATGAGGCTCAACCTGAGCACCTTCCACAGAGTTTCTGATAGCTGAAATATGCAACTGTTTGTCAAGTTCCTTGCATGTTCAAGCTAGTAGTTTGACCAAGTTAATACCAGAGGCCCAATGAAATAATTTCTTTCCCATCTATCATGTAAATATGAAAACTGTAATTGTCTCATTTCCTGTGTAGATTTGTAATTTCCCTAAAATTTCAGTCTGAAAATCTGCTTAATTTATCACGTAAAAAATCCAACCTAAGGCACAAAAACATGGAAGAGTTTTTTTTAAAACTGTAAAACTTTAATAAAACAAAAAAAGCAGAGTAACGGTTAGCGCTTTCCCACAAAGTGCTTCTTCAGACCATAACAACTGAAATGAAACAGCATCATTAAATAGTATGGACAATTAAGCAATTAGAGAACAAGCAACGATTAATTAATGTTGGAGACCTCTAGATTTCAACAGAGGTTTTAAAGAAACCCTCCCATTTAAATTGGGTAATTTATCAGCTTGTAAATTAACTATTCAATGTAACTCCCTTAGCTCTGTAAAAGTTCTTATGTCACCTCCATGTTGTGTTTGATGGATTACCTCTATTACTCTAAAATTAAAAGCATGAATGGCACTGCTCACTAATGTAAGCTTAGCTAGAGCATTTCTCATGTCCCCCACCTGAGTACTATATAAATGCTCTCTTATTCTTTCATATAATGTATGATTACTTTTACCTACATAGAATCCCCTGCATGCAGAACAAGTTGCCAGGTAAAGTATGTTGGAAGTGCGACAATCTGGTGATACTTTAAAATTATAACTATAACCAGTAAGGGGATGGGTAAAGGTGCTACTAATTTCTATATACTTGCAGAAATTACATCTAAAACACATCCTCATACTCTGTATACAGTTAAATCTCATATCTGAATGCACTTTATAACACAGTTGTCTCTTCAGGAACTTTCTATTTTGTGCCTTTGGTTGGATTTTTTACATCATTTTTGCTTTACTCCTGGCACACTCTCTCAAGGATTATTCTGTTTTTTATCTGCTTAATTTATACTTACTTTGTAGTTGTGACATAGATATAGACAGGACATCCTGCTCAACCACTAATGAATCCATCAGCTTTCCTTGAATATCCCTGACAAATTCCCTACATTTAGTTTTAAATAATTCCCATGATGCAAATACATTAAGGCTTTGTGGACAGTGCACTTGCCAGTTTGAAACAATCTTCTGCTCTAGTTGTTAACTGGATTCTGTGCAATTCAGTAACAGCAGGTCCAGTCTCTAATGTCAGGTGACTTTATGAAAAGAGTGCAGGGTCCAGGACATCAGTACTATGGATTGATCCAGTAGGGATGATGGGAGGATTTCTGCAGAAGAAATAAGGAAACATCTTTTTCTGCACTACTGAGAGTCTAACTGTCTAGCTACCATTGGGGCATAATAAGAATATTCCACTTTAGTGGGATTGCCACAAGTATGAAAATATACATAAAATTGTCAAGTTCCCTGACATATCTTGGCAGCCTTACAGTACCACTAGGAATTATGTCCAGGTAGAGGTCTCTGGGTACAGTGAAATATCTCCTGATAACTAATCCCCAAGAAGATGGGATGAATGTGTTGTTTTTTTTTTCAAGACAGTGGAGTATGTTGTCATTGTCAACATAAAAAATTTGCAAGGGCTAGTGATCTCTGTGGTGCAATGACATTAACTTCAAGCCAAATACCTTGGTCATCTAATGCTACCTGGGCAATAAGCCAGTACAAATTCTGATGAAGCAGTATGGTAGCTCCTTTTGAAGACTGCAGACAATTTAATATTTACCGCCCATTCCATCTGGTAAAAAAATCCTTCTTTTGACTTTTTTATTTTTATTTCTTGCAAAAATACCATATTTTTATTTAACATTTGTTGACCGGGAAAGTCCGACTAGGTTCCACAGATCCTGTTTTCAGCGGAGGCCTGGGGAGAAATGCTCTAGAAGCATGTCTTTAGAATGTGGGAGGAAACCGGAGTACCCGGAGGAAACCCACGCGAACACAGGGAGAACATGCAAACTCCGCACAGAAAGCACCCCAGCCGAGAATCGAACCAGAGAACCTCTTGCTGTGAGGCGACAGCATTAACCGCTGCACCACTGCGCCACCCATATGAACCCCTATTGCGTGTATCTGCTTTTGTATATGATGATATCCCTTTAACATTCCAGATGACAAATAATAAATTATCAGGACTCTGTTGCTGAGTATTAAACCCGTTCATAACAACACTCATGAAGGGGATCATATACCTAACATTTTCTTGAGATACAGTTAAACAAGAGAATTTATAGAGGCAGACATGTTTATATGCAAATTCCTTTAGAAAAAGAAACAGTAGGACAAGTACTACTTGCTGGGATAGCCTGTAGACAAGAAGATTTACTTTGATTTATATTTTGTTGTTTTACCTTTAAGTTTCACTGTTTTTGTTAGAAAAGGATAGGTTTTACAAAGGTAAACTCTAGCCATTCTAAAGGACCTAGTCAGCTATAACTTCACATATACTTTATTGAGAACAATCCACAGCTTATCTAAACAATCCTGTATTGGTTTGTGATTGACTGTGTAGTAGCTTGGTGAGATAAGTTTTTATTTAAATTTATATTTTATTTTATTTTATACTACTGTTTTTCACTGTTTGTAGGAAGGCTGGGAAAGCTTGTAGACAAGAATATTTAGTTTGATTTGTATTTTGTTGTTTTACTGTTAATTTTCACTGTTAGTTGTTAGAAAGAGATATGTTTTAGAAAGGCAAGTTCTAGCGATCCCAAGGTGCCTAGTCAGCTATAAATTCAGAGACTACAGAGAGGAAAAAAAAGAGCTTAACTGAACATTTCTTAGTTTGTGATTGACTGTGGGGTTGCCTGATAAGATGTCTGACTTTAATAGAAGTGTTTTTCATTGTTTGATTTGTAGGAAGGAAGGAAGGAATAGCATGAACAAAGGAGATTTACTTTGATTTATATTTTGTTGTTTTACCTTTAATTTTCACTGTGTGTTGTTGGAAAGGGATAGGTTTAAGACATGTAAACTCTAGCCATCCTAAGGTACCTAGTCAGCTATAAATTCACACACTGCAGAGAGGACAATCCAGAGCTCATCTAAGCAATACTGTCTTGCTTTGTGATTCATTGATCTTTACTATTAAAAAGAGGTGTGAATGTCAGCGATAGTGAGCTGAAGTGACTGTGAGCATCTGCATGCAATGTAAAGAAATTCTAGCTGTTGTGCGACTTTCTGAAGTTGTACAGTCTGAGCAACAACTGTTCTGTACTTAATTTACTATTTAATTGTATATTGTTTTTGTGATTTTTCCTCACAGAGGTTGATTTAAGTTCTCTTTGAATTCTGTGGTCACTGATTTTGATTTTTTTTTTGTTTTATACTTTTTTCATTTGTTTGAAGGTGAATATGAATTACTTAAATGAGTATGCCATTAATGATTCAGTAAAGCACACGTATCTTGTACAGTGTGCTAAATGTTATGTTTATTTAAAAGTAACACCAGCTAACACTAGTGGTCTGTGTTTCTTATGTCAAAAGTGGATGATAAGCTTTCCATTATTAGCAGTAAATCTAGACTTACTGATAACAATTGCACTTGAGTGATTGTCACGGCTTGGAGAACTTCTGTTACATATATCAATGATTGGACTGGTGAAATAAATAATGGTAGGCAAAGAGCAAATTGAACAGATTTACGAAAGGCTGCGTCTATTGTTTGTAAAGATCATTCAACCTCTATGAAACAAAAATGATGCCCCTGACAACTTTGGAATTCTGAATACAAGTATTTGGCATCTAAGGATTTAGAGCATTTAGAATGAAATAAAATGGAAAGAAAGAAAAAGTTCACAAGAAATAACAAGTCTGAAAAAGAAACTGATAAATGTCTGGAAAGTAATGAGAATACAAAAATGACAATGTTTGTTATGTAACACACAGATTACAGAGAATTGTTACATTTTTCTACCAGAAAAAACTTCAGTCTACAGAAAAAGACAGCATTTCTTTCAAAAGAGAAGGTAGAAAAAAGAGGCAAGGGGTGGGTGAAAAGGTACAAGTCAGAACTGAATGTGGAAGGATTGAAAAACATTAATGTAAGAAAAAAGATGAGAAAGACAGATGTTGACAACATGGCTCAAGCTGTGGATGTACAAAGCCAGCTGGATGAGAGTTGTATCCTAGGAAATGTAAAAATGCAATGAAAACAATGGTTAATAAGACTAATGGCGATGAAGATCATTCCCTTGTAACAATTGATAGAATAGATATTGCTATGTTAAAAGTTGAAAATTCTGCAGATGTGATCAGAAAAGACAGATAATGAACATTAAATAGTAATGTTTGCTAGGAGCAAAAATAAGAGGATGTGAGATATACCTTAGATTGCATTAATGTAAGGAACTACAGATCTGTTTTTATTCATGTTGTACAAGTTATCTTATCCATAAGGACTTTTTGAATGGTTGTAGGGAACTCACAGCCCTCTTTGATAGCATAGCTTGTACAGGTGCTAGAACATATTTTTCACAAATTACATATTGAAAGGAGAGTCAGGTAACCATGAATGAAAAGATTATTTGGTAAATACCTACATGAAAAAAAAATTCCATTTTAAAAAATGATATTGTGCAGAGCAGCCAAGCCTAATTTTGGGTACACGTATTCATACAGGATGGTGTGTATTTGTCATGATCAGAGAAGAGAATTTGTTCAGCAGATATTTTGCAGTATATGACAAACACAAGGCAGGATTTTTGCCAAGTTGAAAATTTAACAATTCATAGATAGTGATATCTGATGCATCTCTGATGGTTGTTAATACCAGGAGCATTAATAAAATTTGCTATGTTCCCTCGAGATTGATGTTGTTATTATTTGTGAAACCTGGTTAAAGAACAATGACTAGAAACCATTTATCTTAGGATATAAATGACTGTACTAGACATTCTAACAAAATTGGAGGTGGTGGTGTTATGATAGGGATTAAAGATAGCTATGAGACTTGTGACTATTACATGTTCAATGATAATGCCAGTACTATAGATTGTGTAACTGTGACAACAAAGAACATGAAACAATTTCTCTTTATTCCAAGTTAGTTGACTGCTTTCATCTACAACCAGTAGATTTCTTCAGAACAAATACTCATCTCAAATCCATCATTTATATAAGATCTGCCATCCAATCAAACTGTAAGCCATCCTAAATTACTAAAACCATATAATACATATTTAAAGAACCAAAGGCTTGCCTTTTCTTTGTTCCACTTATATGCTGTATTACTTTCGTATTGTTTTAAATCCATTAAATATTTTTTACATTTCCTATCAAACATTTTCTTACAGTTTGTTTCTGCATAATCAAATTGCTTCTTATGTAAAGTCTCCTACTGTGCATAAATTAAATCATTCGTAATAGATTCATTCAGTTCTTCCACTTCTTTTAACAACCTGCTCATTTTACTGTCATTGCAAGTTATGATGAATTCCATAAACTTCATGCCAAACCTGTCAAACAGCTTATTACATTCATTAATATTAATATCATTCATTTCAATCCCCATGGGTTGTTTGAAAAAATGCAACCCCATAGGTATGATATGACTGTCTAAACATTTCCTTAAATACAAGTTGTCCATCTGTAATGCTTTAATATTGTTAAGCTATCTACCAAAACTATAAATAAGTTCTTTTAAAGTTCCATGCTCCAAATTAGCTTCATTAGAATGGTTACTATTATCAACATTGATATTATGAAAGTCATATTGGTGTTTTAAAAAATTATCTAAATTGTACTGCTGTTTGTTACAGTTTTCAATAGGTTTCACCCCATAGTCCGTATGGCTGGTTCTTCAGTTGCTGGAACAGCCGACTTGGCCAACAGTCATAGAATATGTTTTCATGGGCGGGTTACGTTTCCGTCTCATCCCCGATAGCATGTAACTGTCGTCCGGAATGTTGCCAACGGTAGGTAGATGGCTCCTTCTATCCATTTCCCCCACTTCTACGGCTACATTCCCATAAGAGACTCCATTATATAAATGATGGATTTGAGATGAGTATTTGTTCTGAAGAAATCTACGGGTTGTAGAGGAAAGTGCTCAACTAACTTGGAATGAAGAGAAATTGCTGTACATCACTGTTGGGACGTGACACTTTTTATATCTTTGAACCATTTTCTTATTGAGTTTGGTGACAGTTGGGGTTCATCAATATTTTGTTTTTTGGAACATGAAACAATTGTTGAAGCGTATAGTCCACTAACGTCAAGTGTTGATGACGTAGCGGAATTCATACATTTCTTGCATGAAACACAGGTGGGAAGAATAATAGTGGCTGGGGGCTTAAATTCTCCAAAAACAGACACCAAGTAATATTGATTCAGCAACATTATTAAAGAAATTATTTACAACATATGTTCAGGAGCAACAATTGCTTAAGATTGTAAAAAAGAAATTACAATGGAATGGAACATGCTAGACATTTGTGTTCCTAAAAAAATTAGTGTTACTTTATGTTAAGTTTTACCACCATTGATGTGCAGTGATCATGAGAATGTATAGATTAATTTGGCATTTATATTATGCTGTCGAAAACTCAAACTGTCAACAGCGTAATAATCGACACAAAAATGTCGAAAACCCCCGAACATCGAACACACACAAAATAAAAACACCCACACACAACACAAATTGCTGTATGCAGGGGGAAAAGCCCCCCTGCACTCCCCACACCCCCTGCTACTTAAATATACCAACTCCGAGATTGCAATACATTGCAGTAAATGGAAATCTCCCCTTACTGAGATTTCCATTTACACGTGTAATGACTTTCGCTTTCAACATTTTGGTGCCAACAATATCAGCTTCAATATTGTTGGCATTCGGCAGGGTGAAGTAGACCCTTAACTTGTTGCTAGATAATTCTTCCAATCTAAAATCTTAAGCTACACACAGAAGATTAATTGCAGATTATATGGAAGCAAAGCAGTCACTAAGTTAAACTAATTGCAGTGATGTGTTTAGTGGAAAAATTACAAACGGAATGTGGAGAGTTTTGAAAGAGAAACTGTTTAAGTGCTAAAAAAAAAAAAAAATTAACATCATGATATAGGCATACAATGTCAGGGGATATATGTCCTTAATAACAAGATACCTGATTAAGGTGAGAGACAAAAAATATATGAAATGGAAAAGGAGTGGTGCTACATCTTTGAAAACTGAAATAAATTAGCCAGACAAACAAATTAAGCATAGTGTGAGACAAGATCAAGAAAAAACTTTAAGAAAATTTATATAAAGACATTAAGCACAATAGTAAACCATTTTATAGAATGTACGATGTAAAAGGAGTAATGACATCCAACTCGATAAACTGTGTATAGATTCTAAGATTTATTCTCAAACAACAGATTATAGATATATTTACAAAATCTTAATCAAAGTAGTTTGGCTCCACAAAGTAGGTGTTAGTTGTCTTACTGACATCAAGGTAACCTCAGATACTGAAATCAAATTATATTATATTGGAAAATATCTATACAAATTGAATCCAAGCAAAGCACAGGGAGGAGCCAAATTTAGAAAAAAATGAGAACACTTCAGCAAGAACTTACATTACCATGATATCTGTTGCATAATGATAGCAAATTACTATTCAAAAATGTACATACTGATTAGAGAGTCCGACCAGCATGCTCATTGTAAATCAAGCATATACTAATAGAAAAAAGTCCGGCTGCTAGAGTACCATTTAGCAGCCAGCCTTTCTACTGGACTATGCTATGGAGAGAGAGAGAGAGCAAAAAAAGAAGAACTATCAGGTATATTCAGAAAGATAAAAGAACAGAAATGCACCCAATTTTCCTTCTTTTTTTTTGGCTGTCTCTCTGTAAATCTCACCAGCCTCTTGTACATGTCAACTGTACAAATCTTCACAGAACAGACAAATTTTTGCTTCATAGCAACAACAGTGATTCTCTTTCTATATTACTACTCTTAAAAAAATGTATGGAGATTCTCTTTTCATCATTACTTTTATTCAACAGCACTGATATCCTTAGCGGACAGGAGTTCCGCTGCAGCGACCCCTAACCGGGAAAAGCTGAAAGACACAACAACTGATGTACTCTGCAAGTGTGGGAACATAACTCCCATATGCCTGCAGATTATATCAAAACCATTGAAGAGGGGTCTATCTGAATATGCCGACATGCCAAAACACCGACAACAAGATAATCAACACCGGAAGATCGACAATGGAGATGACCGACAGTGGAAAAACCCAACACTGAGAACATTGACATGTTAAGATAAGTGTGCGATAGGGATGGACGTTAGGGTCAGGGTGCGGGTAAGGTAAATGTGTGATAGTGACGGACATTAAGGTTAGGGTGCGGGTCAGGTAAGTGTGCGATAGTGACGAACTTTAGGGTTGGGGCGGATTAAGTGAGTTAGGGTTAGGGTGTGGGTAAGGTGAGTGTGCGATAGTGATGGACTTTAGGGTTAGGGGTGGATTAAGTGAGTTAGGGTTAGGGTGCGGGTAAGGTAAGTGTGCGATAGTGACGGACTTTAGGGTTAGGTGCGGATTAAGTGAGTTAGGGTTAGGGTGCAGGTAAGGTATGTGTGCGATAGTGATGGACCTTAAGGTTAGTGTTTGGGTTAAGTTTAGTGCATAGATAGTTGTATACGTAAGCTTTAGTGTAGGCTTGTAAGGTTTTTGGTGTACTTGTGTTGTGTGTGTTTTTTTTTTCAGAAAAGATATTTGTTTTATTGATTGTCGGGATTCTGGTTTGTTGGGCATGTGAAGTTTCATGTTTTTCAACTTTCGGTTTTGTGGTGTCGGTTATCTCGTTGTCGATGTTTTGGCATGTCGGCATTATTAGGTAGACCCCTGAAGAGATGTTGATCACATTACTGGAAGACACAATCTGGGTTTCTGGAAGTTCAGCATGGTTTACAGAGATCCATCAATCCCTATTTTTGGACTTATGTTTCCTGCCCCCCCCCCTCCTTCTTTTGCTAAAGGTAAAGGGGACATATCAGAATTCAATAACAAATTATCCTGCATTTCCATACTTGACTTTTTGGTAGCTGGAGGCATTTGCTGTCGATCCACCTCTGTATCCGTATATGATGAGTCTTCTTCTGAAGTATCACTCATAGAATTTTTTCAGAATAGACTTATTTCTTTTTCTTTTTTTGTCCAGTAAACATATAGTCCTTCTGAGCAAATCTAACATTCTTACTTTGTTTACTATTTTTAGTAAACTCAAAGGGCTTACCTTATTGGTAGTCCCTTGAGTCTCTATTGAATTTGCCTATCTTTCTTTCTTTTAAACTTTGTTCAAAAAGAAGTAATTCTTCTTTCAACTTATTGAAACATTCTTTTTAAATAACAGAACCCTCAAAAGATTTACCTTTTTCACAAATTTGAACAACCTCTGGTATATATGAATCGATTTTTCATTCATAAAAATCATGTAAGGTTTTACAAACTGTAAAGTAGTTTTTTGTTGAATATCTGCCCAAGATGACAATAACATATCATCCTCTTGATTAACTAAAGGTTTAATACAGACTCTTAGGCCTGTGAGAGTAATCCCTTTATCGAAATAGGCCTTAAAGAGTCTTAAATACCACACAAAAGATCTCACTTTTTTCATGTGTGTAATACGCTGGTCAATCAAAGACATACAATTTTGGTCTGAATTATTAGTTGTCTGACTGTTCATCACATTTGGATTTCCCATCTCAATAACCTGGATATCTTTCTTATCTACTGACAGCCCCTTTAGAATAGCTGTTAGATCCATGCTTACAAAACTAACTTGTACATCAATTGAGTCAAATATTCATCATTCACCATGCACACATAAAAATGCTGTTATGGCCACATATAGGTCCTGCCAAAGGTATAGAACATTTTGACCCCGCCGATTTATCCTCAGATGATTTGCCCCCAACCAATTGGACCCCAGACGGTTGGACCTGAACAGCAGCCTCAAACTGAATGCAGTTCTGTGGGAGAATTCTGCCCATGTGTAATCTGAAGGACACGCATCAAAATAATCTACGATTATGGACCAAATTCTTCTGATTGACTAAGCTTTCTTGAGACCAACACCCATGCTTCATAACAGCAATACATGTGACCCTTGTGCAGTGAGATTCTGTGACCCTGAGAATGAGTGATCTGAAGTCCTTTGGTTGTGGTATAATCACTATGATGTCTGCTGTTTATTGTATTGAGATTGGAGTTTTCCTCGGTTACCTCTTACATGGTTATTCTGGTGAAGGCTGTTTACTTATGACTGACAGTAATGCTCTATTCAAATTATTGGGCATGTTAGAGATGTATGTAACTGATGATGAAGGATGGGTTCTGCATTTGGCACCACAGGATCTCTTAAAGTCCCAGGCACAGCAATGGAAACCAGCTTGCGTGATGCGCGGCACATGTACAAAGCGTTTCGCTAAAGCATTCAATCTTTAGATGTTTATTGACAAAGCTTTGCTCTGTTTCCACAGTTTTGTTAAAAACTTTTGTTTCTCTACTTGTGAACTAAACTTGACTGAGTACTCCCTGGGTTTGCCTGCAGCCAGGAATGGTAAATGTTTAGAGCTGATTGGGGCTATGCTCCTAGCAGAAATCCATTTTGCACACATAAATTAATGGTATGAGCTACTTTGGGAAAAGAAAACAGTCTCCGTGCTGTTTGTAAAACTATAATACTAGAAGATGGCTGATCAGAGCAACATCCAGTCTGCATCCTGCAAAAGTATTCGTTCTTTCAAGTCAAGTGAGGAGTACCTCTTTGCTATGAAGAAGGACTTGGCGGAATGGTATAACACCTTATATGATCTAGACATGCAGGTTGACAACTTCTTGGAAGTACTAGAGACTGGATATGTGCTATGGAATTGAGGAGGAAATAAGTTCCCAATGGTCAAAGTTTCAGAGGGTAAATATATTTGGGGTCAAACAGTCTGGGGTCGAACTGCCCACTAAAAAATCACATATAAATTTATAGATGAAATTGTATAGAAATGCATTGGGGTTGAACCGTCTAGGGGCAAACAGTCCAGGGTCGAACTGTCCGGGGTTGAATAGTCCTGCTTCCCCTACCAGCCATTAGCAGATGTTAATGTAGTTCCTGTTTAAAATGATAGAGCATATATACTAAATTTTCATTTACTTTCATATGCATTCAACATATCTTATATCAATTACTGTTGATAATGCCCATGTTTATCAAAGCATTTGTCCCAAAAAAAGATTATATGTATACCAAAGGGCTCCCTGAATTTTCAAAAGCATTAATTTTTTTCACTTTTTACCAGGAAAAACATTTAAAGTTCATGTCCATATATTCAAAATGTCCATTGTGCTTTAATTTAAAGCTGACAGGATGGTTTTCACCTCCTCCGTTGACTTATTCAAAACTTCCGAAGAACCAGCAGTATTCACCTATTCTAGCCTTCCAAATATGCCCAACAGTTTTAAGGAAAATATAGTTCATGGTACAAATATTCCAAAAGCACCTGCATTATGGCATGAACCAATGTTTAACACACACATTACCCCTAAATAAGGAGAAAAATTGCTGACGAAGAAAAACTTTCTTGGTGAAATTGATATTTGGCATAGATTTGTGGATGACTGGTGGATGGTGTGGAAGTCAGATGTATAGTTACAGGAATTAGTTCAATATTTGAATGAAAACAAGTGGGGCATCAGGTTTACAGTAAATTATGATGCTACATCTATTTCCTTCTTAGATGTTAAAGTGTCTAAACAATCTGATGGCACTCTGTCTAGTGCATTATATAGAAAACCCCACCATTCTAATACTCTACTCCATGCATCCAGTTGTCATCCTAAACATATTACGGCAAGTATACCTAAGTCACAGTTTATGAGAATACATAGAATTTGTTCCAATATTGAAGAATATATGCATTTTGATAATGACCTTATAGGTTGTTTTGTTGAACGAGGCTATTCATTGGCACAGGTCAGGAAGACTAGTAGGGAAGTACAATCATATTCAAGAAGGGAGCTTTTGAAATATAAAAATAATGGCCCTTGCTCTAGCAACAAAATAAGATTCACTACCACTTATAGTAGAAACACCCATAGATTTTTAGATATGATACAACAACATTGGGACATTCTACTAACAGATGATAGGTTGGGTGAGTTGTTAGGCCAGAGATGCTCATTTTCTTTTGGAAAGGGGAAAACTTTAAGTAGTTATGTTAGCCATTATAAACATTTTTTACCCTTTATAAATTCTGTACAAACTACTATAGATGGCACACAAGTGGTGGGTTGTTACCCCTGTGGCTACAGCTCTTTTTGTAAATTTATATGTTCAACTAAGGGATTTTCAAGCCAAAATACATCTAGGGATTTTTTCCATAAGAATGTTTGGCAATTGTAACAGTGATTGGGCTATATATCTGGCTATTTGCTCTTGCACAGCCTTTTATGTACGTCAAACATCTAGACCATTAAAGTTGTGAATTTCAGAACATTTAAGCAGCATTAGAAATATATACTTGATGTAATGCCTTATATAAATGTACTATTATGCACAAAACAGCGAAGTTTAAATTCATTATTATTGACAGAGTGTTGGGACATAGATCAATAAAAAGTGGTTGGCATAATGTTTTGAATAAAAAAGAAAAGTCTTGGATAGTAAAATAAGGGGGAATTGTTTCCACCTGGTCTTAATGAACATTCGTAATAATTGTTTAATGAGATATAATTATCTTATTATGTGATGATATATAAGATGGGGAATGTACTGATGTGTTTTACATTGAACCAGTCTGTTTTTGTACATTAAAACTAGATATTTGATCCAGTTGAGTGCTGGGCGTTGTTGTTTTTTGAGAAAAAATAACTATGACATAGAAGTATGTTTTGAAATAAGCAATGAAGAAAATATAAACTGGGAGGCAGTAAATGGAAAAAAAAGAATTCTATTAGTAAAAGGCTAAAAGACAGAAAACAAAATTTTAGAGGAGTTAGTACAAAAGAAAAAAGAAAGGAAATGGATGAAAAAGAATAGATACACCTAAAGATTGAGGCTTGCTACAATGTTTAATGTGTCTGACTCACGGACACAAGGTACAGTGTTAGAGTTAGATTGTCTTATTAATAAAGCTAGCCTAATAATTAGCTATGAACTTATGAATCTAAAGAAAAGGAAAAAATGAAAATTTTAGAGTGCTTTCTGTAAAAGTGAATAGTATTAAGAATATAGTAAGAAGAATAGGAATTTTGGAGTGGTGTAATACATGTGATGTAGATGTAATTATGTTAGAAGACAAAAGATTTTTAACACATGAAGAAAGACTACAGAGAAACTAAGAGGAGGAAATATAATCTGGAATTTGGAAAATGAGAGATGTTCGGGAATAGCTGTATTCTGTAGAAATACAAAAAAGATATTAGATTAGTAAAAATGAGAACATTAACCACTGTAGATTTAAAATGGAAATAACAAGTATATAGAATTATAGCATTATATGATTATACTAATTGTAAAGAAATGGAATGCTTATTACATCAGATTTTAAACTATGTAGTGATAAATATGAATATTATAATAACAGGAGACTTTAACTGTGATTTAAGAGGAAAGTGTAAAAAGAAAGGAAATGATTTAATAAAAATATTAGAAGTCATAAGATGTGGTAGGTTAAAACTTTTGGGACAAACATTCATGGCCTTACAACAGGGGTATGGTTAGAATTGAAATTGATTATTTCATAGTATCAGAAGTTTAGTTATAGGAGAAGGAGAGGTAGTTGAAACAGGATTTCCTGATCATCTTACAATATGAACACATACAAAGGAAAATAAGAAATATATAAATAGGCAAAGGAATAAAAAGGATACATGAGAAAGCATGGAATGAAGAAGGAAAGAGATTAATAATACAGTTATGGAAAGATCAAGGGCAGGATTCACGAAGCCTCCGTGTAAGAGATACATGGCTTACACGGAGGCTGCAGTTAAACGGTGTGACGTCAGCATGTCATGCATATGCATGAGGGCATGCTGAATCACACCTAAGGCTAACACGGTCCGTGTAAGACAGTAGGGGGCATGTCCGTAGGCTGAGCCCTGCAAGCGGACACGCTCCCAGAAGAGTAAAAGTGCCCAAAGTAAACACCCATGACAGAGGCCATAGAAATGTGAATAAACACAACACAACACATGCCCCCACAGACTATGAACATAAAATATATAAATGAACATGTTATATATTTTTTTAAATTGTAAAGATGTTTGCCCGTGAGTGCGCTCGTTTGTGCGGGCGTGCCTATAGCTTAGCCACAGTTAGCAGTCAGTGGAAAAGCATATAAGAACTAAATATGCAAAGGAGGCCAAGAAGCAATACCGTAGCGGTAGAGACATCGGCTGAAGAGCAGGCATCCATAGTTTGAGCCCCCACAACATCAATTTTTATTTTTAGTAAAATAAGCACAAAACAAGTCCCTGACAAATATGTACACATATAAAATCATATTTTATGTAAAATGTAATGAAATAGTCCATTTATTTTGAAGAAATGTGAGATAACAAAACAATAAAAAATGCGAGATGTGCCTATAGCTGAGCTACAGTTTAACAAGGTGAGTGCATCTGCCCGTAGGTGAGCAGTAGTTTAACAGGTGCAAAATGAGTGCCTGTAGGTGATCAGTGGTTTAACACGCTGAAATGTTGTGCCCCTAGCTGAGCTGAGTGTAATATGCGTGCTGACAGCCAAATGAGGCGTAAACCAGTGTAACCCATTTGCGCAGAGCTGCGCACCGTGCTAAAAGCTAACCGACAGGCAACATTGAGCAAGCTGTAACAAAACTGCCTTTACACAGACACACCCCCCTAGCCTGTCTAGACAGTCATAAAATATAAAAAGCAGTGGCCAGGTTCAAACCCAGGATACCATGCACCATAGTCAAGGTACTGAACCACTAAGCCATGACAGCTGTACTTAGAAATGCAGTAATAGCAAATATATAGGAATGAATAGAAAGTGGAGCATGACAAAGCAGGTTTTGTGAAGTTGATACAATTCCAAAATGGCCAATCACAGATAAGTGCGGGAAAAACGGCATATATAATCCCCATAAGCGGGAATACACAGTATACATGATTGTAGAACTGACTTGCAGCCAGAATGTCAGGAGTAGGTGAGGGTAGTTGCTTTCGAGCACAGAGGTGGGGCATTGAGGAGTCTACATACATGGTCTGGCTCCTAGTCCACAATCATGAGGCCAAACTCATGCAGGGCCAGGTCCAGTGAGGAGCATATAGGGCTGAGGCGTGGGACCGGTTGGTTCATGATCTCACCAGTGCCACAAGGATTACAAGGACTGGTGAGCAGGTCCATCACCACCATGCAGACCTGAAGAGACGCAAGCAGGACCAATTGAACCTTTGGATCCAGGAAGCCCGGCAAATGCCCAACGCCCCACTACTGAGTAAGTTACATTTAATTATGTATGTAAGAAATTAAATTAGCTGATATTATGGAGATGTGTATTCCAATATTACTTCATTTATATTACAGCTGCAGGTGTCCATTCTGTGAACCGCAGAGCCTATGGCAATAGGCTGATGTGGATGCGCCACCAGGCAGGTCAGTAATCCACTCCCAGTAACTGTAAAGAAATATAAAAGTATGACAGTCAGCAAAAGAGTGCAGTGTAGTCACTAAGTAATAAAATGTGCAAGTAACAGTGTAAAAGTGTTTGCAAGTATTGCTTAATTACAAAAGTGTGTTGCAGTCTGTAATCCAAACAGAAAAATGAAAATGTCTGAAATAAAGTCTGAAATAAAGATGCCCCACCTGTAATATAATAGTACACAACCTGCAGCAGGCTGAAAAGTACAGCTGCAGAAGATGATGAAATCACATGTGTGAAATATATCACTGTTGAAATACTGAAACATGACAGAAGTGAGACTGCTGGAAAGGATTGTAATAACTACAGGTAAAACATGTCAATAAAGCTTAGAAGTAAGTACCATCCTGAATAGTAAAATGAAAACAAGTTAGAGAGTGTGAGAAAGAGTTATGAATCCACCAATAAAGTAGTAATAACCCCTAAATAAAGTATACTGCAGTCAGTACAGAATGAAATGAATGTGACAAGTAGAACCAAACTAAGAAATGTGTTCAAAGTGTTGCTGCAGCTGGAATGTGTATCCCAAAATCTGGATATGTTGCTCTCAGTCTGCAATATGTAGATAGTATGATTGTCTGAAATATCAAACATCCACAGTTGTCTATAGCTATATAAAGCAAATGTAGCAGGATGATGTAGCTGAACAAAGCTAGATATGAACGTGTATGAATAACAATAAAATGTATATTGATGCAGCAGTAACAGTCCTATCACCAAATTGAAGTAGTTATCATATAGGAAACTGTAGTTAGAACAGTAGTGTGTATATATCTGTAGCTATTAGAAATGCACAGCATATGTATTGGTATTTGAAGGTGTTAATAATATTTTCTTCACCCCACCCTATAAGCACATATAATCCATTCCACGTGAAATTGGTATGTGCAATCACAATTAACACCCCTGGACATTTGTCCTGTTGGGTCATAAATATTTGCATGTACGTTGGTGCATCTGCCCTGTTCATACATCCAAACCTGATGGCCTGTTGCCATCAATCAACCCTGCATGTTGTTGGACTGTGTATTGCTGTTCAAATTATGCATGTGTTATGCTCGCTGTTCACTGGTGTGAATATCTGGGTGTTTGGTTAATGGGAATACTAACGCATGCTGTTACAACTAATTGGGAATGGTATTGTACGTTACTAACCCAAACTGTCATGACATAATGCAAAACATAGGACGACAGGGAAGGCGGGTTCCAGCGGACCCACCTCTCCCACCTCAGCTGGCGAGTGTACCTGGCACTAGTGCTCAGTCTGGACCCTCCTCCAGTGGCCCTGTGCCACCTGTGGGTGGAAGCGCTGCAGGGGATGGGGCCCGTCCCCCCTCTGCAAGCATGGCCGGAGGAGAACCACCACTCACCTTCCATAGCGTCCGAACTGTGGTGCGTAGGGAGATCTGGGACTCTGTTCTTGGGCCCCTACGCCAGCTTGAGGCACAGGTGGCACAACTTACGGGCATGCCTGTTGCCCGGCCTACACAGCCCCAGCACAGCCCCGTCCTGGGCAGTGAAGGAACAGTGGCAACTGCCCATGGGTGGGGATATCAGTTCCACTGTTGCCATCTGTGGGCTCATGGGCTCTGGATATCCAAACATCCATCCCCGTCAATTGTGTAACCCCCCCACATGTGTCATACACCGCCTCTGTATGCGTCTTGTTTGTCTTGTCTGTTGACCTACCCAACCTACCTCCCCAGCTATACCGAGTTCCTTCACCTGACATACCACTCTCCCCTGAAAAAAAAAAAAAGGGCACTCTGTACCCACAAATAATTACGCCCCATACATAGCTGCCCATTCCGCACATATGTCTGTTGGACATGGAAACTATCACTTACAATTGGCTGTACAACAAGTATTATTGTTGTCCTGACAACTCTCTCAGGGGTGGAAGGTTTCAAATGTCACACCAAATTACATACATATGCATAGCTGTTGCTGATGAAGAAATGGGCAGCTATGGGCCTTACCTACATCCCTCCTGCAAAACCCGAGCTTGTTTCCCTACTGTCTTACCCTCTTTGTGACCCATTTTTCACCACTTTCCTGTCTCCCCATTTTCATTTCTTTCAAAGAAAATAGCGGGGATGTGTGCAAGAGTAAGCACGTTTAAGCGGTTGTAAGCTGGTGTGCGCGGAGCTGAATGGCAGTGTGCATAAGGGAGCTTCGCGCAAACCATCACTAACCTGGTTACAACTGCTTAAAAGTGCCTTAGTCACTCTGATTGACAGGTCCTGTAGTCAGTTCAAAAGCAAAATAAAATCCCACTGTCAGTCCCGAATCCAGGACCTTGGATACAGTAGTCTGCATGACTTACCACTAAGCCATGACTCTTATACAAAAACATTGTGCTAAAATAAATATATCATGTAATAGTAGGAATGAATGTAAAGGGAATATAGGATGTGTAGTACACAAAGAATGTCATGCATATTTACTGTCAAATCTAGTGGATATCTATGATAGTAGTGTGTGAACAGAAACAGCCATGCTAGTTGGTAGCTAGTAGGTAATAATGTCACTGTAGCACCTTGCAAGCCACACACATACTCACAGCAGGATAATCACTGCACATACCCCACAACCTGTTACAGGAACGCATCTGGACCAAGTAATAAAATATGTGGAGCAAATGGCCAAAACCAGGGACACATTACAAATAATGTTACAACAAACTTAGACAGTTCAGAGAGTAACAGGTTCTGCATTTTGTGGGATGTTTGGAAGGGTATGAAGTCTGAAACTTAAATGTTTGTCACTATATTCTGACTTGAGCCCAGAGTGATTTGCCAAAAAAAGCTGTGCATGAGATATTGACCAAAATATGAGGCAGAAATGTGGACAACCTGCAAATATTTGTACACATGAGAGGTCTGACACCACCATATTTGAATAGTTAAGAGCCTAGACATAGCAACAGTGACTGAGTTACAGGGATGCCCCACAGACTCCATGTGAAATGTACAAACAGTAGGCAGAAAGGTGCTACAACACATGCAATTGTAACTATGAAGTCCTGAAAGTATGCACCACTTGCATGGCAGAAAAAGTGTAGTAATACATATGCTCATGCTATCCCACAGTCACAACTGCAGCATACCAGACAATTTAATGGGTGTACCCTACTGATATGTACCATTCCATGAGGCAGATAACAGATGCACCTGAGAGTCTCTGGGGCCTGCTCAGCAGCATACTCAAATACCCTAATAGATGTCAAGGTCCACACCATGGCCAGACCACACTGCATGCTGTAACACCCTAGCAGATATAGCAAGCATTCCAAGGTGTGAATGTACATGGAAAATAGGAAAGCCACAGCAGGACACTAAAGTCAGGACACCTAGCAGGCATACAAGTAGTGACTGTAAAGGGCAAATATTGAAGCCATAGCAACAAAATGCAAGAGCCACTGCTATACACCAGTTACACCACATGTCCCACAGGAAAGCACACACACACACACACACACACACACACACACACACACACACATTAACAGTAGTAGTAGTCGTAGGTGTCAGTGTGCATACACAGTTAGTACAGGAAACTGGAGAAATGAATGGAGAAATGTTAATCTACAACACAGCTGGAAATATGAGAGAGATACCAACCTTTACACTCACAGATCATTGTCCGCAGCATACCAGCGTGGTCCCTGCCCTTAAAATCTGAAAGGGCTACACCTATCTCACATACCTTTTTATAGCACTGTTCTGAAATCACAGTGAGAACTGCAATCAGTACACAACTGGCTGGATGCAATTAGCAAATGCTGGCTAACAATTGGTGCAGAGACCATCACATGGACATATGCAGATACCTAAAAAAGCATGCTGTACTCCCAGTCCACACATGCAATACTTTCATTGCACCCTGAGGAGGAAGTGAGAGACAGAGAGAGAGAGAGAGAGAGAGAGACAGAGACAGAGACAGAGACAGAGACAGAGAAAAACAAAATTAAACATACACAAACAAAACTGGTCAGCAACAGCCACCTGAAAGCTGACAACTGGCAAGTGGAGAAGCAGGACACAAAACCAGACAGCAACACAAGCAGCTGTGACAAACACAGGTAATGTAAAGTAATACTATAAAGGTCTACATACTGTGAACCCTCCATATGTGTCATTGGTCTGTATCCATATGTATATGAAGATGTGCAAAGGGCAGGGGACATACAGCAACTATCAGTGAAGGCAGTACATACATTTGTATGTGAGAGCATCTATGTGCACATATCAATGTAGGTTAAATATAGGTTGTAGTGCAATGTACAAAGTAGGTTTCACAGTTATGTATGTTTAGCAGTATGTTAGTGTGTGTATACAGTATGGTAAACAAACATGTTGATATACCTATCTATCATATGGATACGTATGTATGTCAAAATATGTATGTATGTATATGTATGTATATATATATATATATATATATATATATATATATATATATATGCATATATGTATACATACATAGAGAGAGATGTAGGAATACATAGACAGATGTAGATAGATAGAATATGTACAAACATATATATGTAATACACACATACAGATATAGATATATGTAGATACATATACATAGACAGACAGATCTGACTATCTACAGGTATGACTGTATATGACGACCTCAACACCCCCTGTCCCACCCCTTCTGTCACTCTCACCCCCTCTCTGTCACCCCCCCTCCACATCTATAGCAATATATGTACATCAATATATATATATATATATATATATATATATATATATATATATATATATGTGTGTGTGTGTATATATATACAGTATATATATATATATATATATATATATATATATATATATATATATATATATATATATATATATATATATATATATATATATAGATATATGTATATATATTTGTATATATATATATATATATATATATATATAGAGAGAGAGAGAGAGAGAGATGTATATATATTCTGAGTGAGGCACATGTGTACAGATGTATTGCAACAGGTGCCTGGTGACAAAGGCATGGAGTGAACACCAGTGTCAAAACTGGAGTACTATACCCCATTTCACATCACCTACACCAGTAACCACCAGATATGTGATTGGCTGTCCACCACTGCATGTGTCAGGGGTGAACAGGGTCATAAATGTGTACAATAGTCCCCCCAATGATATTCACAGTGGCACACTATTCCTGGAATACCTGCACATGGTATGTGTCAGCAGACATGGTGTGTCAGCTATGGACATGTAGGTCAGTGTACCCCTCCACACCACATAATGGCTGCCATGGTATGTACCTCACATGACAGCTACAGATATGGAGAAGGACACAGTGACATGTACAACACTGTGACAATGCACTCAAACACATTACCAATGCACAGTGACTGACAACATCACAGAGTACACACATACTACCCACATAGAGGTTACCACTCCTGGATTTACATACTTAAGTCACACCCATGACAGATGTCCAACAACCATAGTAACATCTCACACCATCCACAACCTAAATGACTGCTGTGTGTCGTCCGTGCCACTGCAATAGAGAGCACATGTGGAGGTAAAGGTTCCTACCCTCAGATAACACATACCCTGCAATAAACCACACAGTGTTAAGAAGCAAGACTCCCCATGAGTACATGTCACACATACCCCTGCTGAATGTTAGTCAGATAGGTAATATGCCATATGAGTCACCCTGTGTAACTGTTTGACAGCAGCAGGTACCATCACACCACATGTGTCACAATGGTCAGGGTAGCAGAACAGTATGCTGCTGTAGTACCAGGGGCAATAGCATATTGTATAGTATTGTATTGTAATGTATTGTATTGTGTTGTGTTGTATTGTATTGGTATGTTGAGGTGCCTCCTTCGTGGAGTGGAACCACTGCTGCTGTGTGCCAGTGTACAGGTACATATCCTGTAGTCAGGCTAGTGTTACATAGCACTTCTATATGTGCGTTTAGCTCCTGTCGGAGTTCATGTAGCATGCAACCAGGGATACCATCGGGTCCCATTCATGTTGTGTATTCTGTTTTCCTGAGGGCGGCTCTCACCTGGACATCTGTGATGACAGGGAGGTTACAGTCAGCTGGGATAACTATGTCTTATTTTGGGGGAGAGGGAGGGGTGAAACCTGCACTGAACCTGTCTGCCACAATGTTGTCAATATCTGTGGTTTCAGTGAATTATTTGTTGTTGAGTACTAACTATGAGCATAGTGGAGGGATTCTGACCAGGTTGCTAACATAACTGAATGAGGCCTTGTGGTTATCTGTAGTGTCCCTCTTGATTTCCCTCTCAAAGTTGCCCATGGATGTTTGTATGAGGGAAAATAGATCCTTACTAGTGCTGCACAGACATGCCTTTCCTTTATGGAATTATGCTCTGTTTTGCAGTAGCTTCCATCTTTTGTAATACAATCTGTCTATGGCTGGGGTCCACCAGACAGGATGTTGTCCCTTTGTTGAGAGTGTCTTGGTCATACATGGGATTGCATGATCCATGCATTCTCGGAGATGTCCGTAGAGAGCATTTGTGAAGGGGTCAGCATTGTGGGTTGTGTCTTCCACTGGCCCAGTGGGCTGAAAGCATACCATGTCACTGTTACAAAGTGTAAAGTTTGCATTTGCAATGTTATTCACTATACTCATTTGTGCTGGTGGTGGAGGTGGGATATGTATATCCAGGGCAATCCGTTTGTGGTCAGCTCACAGTAGTTGATGATGTAGCCCATACAGTACCTAGATACAAACCCCCAGAGTGAGGAGGTGCTCTGGACCTGAATCAGTGTTCTGACTGCTGAGGTATGGTAGTATGTCATATGGAGTGTGCCAGGTACTGTTGTACAGTTACTGGCTGAGCACTGATACCTGGCCATTTACATGTGTATCCACCAATAGACAGACAGATGCTATATATGTGAGATATGTCGTATCATAACAGTCGAGTAGCATGTGTAGTATGTGTGCCAAATTCTGCTGATATATATTGCTGATATCAGGTTATTTCCTTTTTCAGGAACATGGCTCACCCGCAAAATCCAGCTTACTCTGCAGCTGAGGATGAGGAGATACACCAGAGCCTGGTGCAGGATTATGCAATACTCTTTTCCCGCACCAGCCAGAATCAGCAGGAGAGGGCTGCACTGTTGCAAGACTTGGTCCATCGGGTAAATGTCATAGGCACACATAATAGGACATATGAGCAGGTACGACATCACTGCAGTGATTTAATCAGAAATGTCCGTCAGCATGCATCGGATATCCACAGGCAACAGGTCGCCACAGGTGGTGGGGTGGCTACATATCCCCCACTCACCAGACTAGAGGGACTACTCATGAGTGTAGTGGATCCAGTCCACCAACAAAAACAACAGCAGCAGACATGCATTATGATGGAGGCTGGAGCCACGCAGCAGCAAGACTATGAGCGTGCAGGTAATATGCCATATGTATTGTTGACTGTTGTGTACACTGGTAGTTAATGCATGTGTGAGGTGTGTCCTTGGTTTGTAGCTGTCATCATAGTATTTAATGTGCAAGTGTGATATCCTCAATATCAGCAGCTGACCTGTGAAAGGCGACTGTTGTACTACTGACCTGTATCATACTCAGTAACAATGGCACAGTTGTGCCCACTGACATTGGTTTCCTCACTTCTGCAGGTCCCTCCGGTGTAACAGTAATGCAGCCTATCCATGCTGGTGAGTGTGTATTAACAATACCTTTAATAGTCTTGATAGTAATAGTAATATTAGGCTCACTTAGTAGTGCTCTGAGTATGTATGCAGGTGTGTCTGTGTCTGTGTGTTGATATCTCGCATACTGAGTAGTGTACAAATGTGTGCAACTGTGTGCAACTGTGTGCATGTGTACATGTGCATGTGTGCATGTGTGCACGTGTGCATGTGTGCACCTGTGCATGTGTGCACGTGTGCATGTGTGCATGTGTGCATGTGCGCATGTGTGCATGTGTGCACCTGTGCATGTGTGCATGTGTGTATGTGTGCATGTGTGCACCTGTACATGTGTGCATGTGTACATGTGTGCATGTGTGCACATGCACATGTGGGCATCTGCGCATGTGTGCGTGTGTGCATGTGTGCATGTGTGCACGTGCACGTGTGCACGTGTGCATGTGTGCACGTACACATGTGTGTGTGTGCATCTGTGCATGTGTGCACCTGTGCATGTGTGCATGTGAACATGTGTGCATGTGTGCACCTGTGCATGTGTGCATGTGTGCATCTGTGCATGTCTAGACCTGTGCATGTGTGGATGTGTGCATCACTGGTAATATTGTGTAGACATTGTAAACTGTGTTTCCTGTTTCCCTCCCACAGGTTCTGGTGCTGCTCTGGTGTCATGCAGCAGGGAACCTGAATCTGGTGCCATGGGTACTGATAATGATGACATCTGCTATGTTTCGGGCTGTCATGCAGGCACAGTCACGTATGGAATGGTACACCAGACAGGGTCTGAGGGAGCTGACAGCATGTCACACAGCCATGACTGACAGTATGCATGACATTGCGGCTGCCATCCGTAATTTCACCAATGTCATAGACAGACATTGTGGGGACATATTAGACTGGTTCCACAACTACATGTCCATGAGCCAGGGCAATGGTGGACGGTTGAGGCATCGAAGTGGGCTTATGCCAGCAACAGCAGCAGCTGGCAGTCATCGCGGATGACAACAGGGCCGCGGCCACCCCCATAGTGCCAGCAACAGCCCCAGCAATGCTGGGGCTGTGCTGTCATCAGATCGCCCCAGGAGACCACGTGCACGTGGCTCTGGCCAGGCCCGACAGGGATCTGTGTCCAGTCAATGAACACCTGCTTCTGATGACAGTACCCAGTCTGGGTTGGTACCGGATATGGTCCGTAGCACCCCTGCAAGGCACAGGTACTGTGTCCGTGGCCAGAGACACTGATCTGTATGACCTGGCAGGTACAGTCTGTGGCTGTCCACAAACACCAGTATATGGCAGCCAGGAGGTGGAACTGTGTGCATCCATACACACATGCGAATTGACAACACCTAGGGCTACCACATACATGCACACAGTGCATCAACATTGCCCCACCTTGTACTGCTGTCACTCACCAACACACATACACATACATGTCAATTGGTGGTATCGGTGGCTGACTCAGGCATACCAAGTTCACACCCTGTGCATATGATGAAACTGTGCCACCTCCTGCAATCTGTAACATCAGTGCAGATACAGGTTAACATGTTGCTGATGCACAGGGTGACTACATAGATGTGTAGTAATAGTATCATGTTGTTAACAGTACTGTGTGCTGAAATAATTGTGGGTATATCACAGCATGCCTGATGCAGTAAGGGTATGATTGTCATGCACTGTTGTCTATACCCATGGTAAGTACCATAGTGTATCATCTGCACATGTTGGCATACTGGTGGCATGGATGTCAACAGAAGGCTACATACATAGGTAGCACAGGGGATAAGGTAATGAAAGTATTAATATGCAATGATGGACATGTAAACTGCAAGTGGCATGTTGCCCACACTGGACTCTGCAATGCGGATGTTTGAGGATGTTGATATGTGTGCAGTACTACACGACTGGTACAGGACACACAGGAGCACCCTAGCACTGCAAGCTCACATCTCATACCATGCTAGACAGCCCCAACACACAAAACTAACTGTCACAGGAGGGAGAGTCCACATACATGTCAGGGATACTGTGGTGGCAGGCCAGGTATCATACATCCTACTAAGTATGGAATCACTGAGTGAAGGCTCAGTGTCTGTTATTTGACATGTGTATTACTGCAGGTATGAGCACATGGGTTTCCATCCAGTTATTGTACATCCTGATGGTACATGGTCTGTACACTTGTGTGCACTGAGACTGGACCCTAGCCATCAGACCTGTGTATTTCCATGTATATGTGCATAGTGCCTGCATATTTGCAGTGTTACCTACTGGAAGTGGTACAGCTTGTTTGTTGTACAATGGACTACATGCAGCCCTGCTTACTGTAGCTTTGTTTGCATGCATGTTTGCTTGCAATTACCCTGGAATACTGATCCCACCTGCAATGCATAGTTACAGAGCTTCTGTGGACTCCTAGTGACATCTGCATAGCTTACTATATGTATGTCCATGTCTCACTTGACAGAATGTTACTGTTTGTCCTGTTCACATGTACGTTGCCTGTGACACATTGCATATGATTTACCTGGCATTTGTCCACATGAGCAGTCATATATGCCACTGCTAACTAATCACAGGCACTACACCATCACATACTCATCTTCTGTTGAACCACCTGCTTTTCTAGGGATGGCTTGCACCTGTCAGCCCTGGGCTTTTGGATATTGGCAAAGTCTCTTGCTACCCCCATAGTGCCTGTGTTAGGCAAGGCTCAAATGACAAACCCAACTTCATAGGTATCACAAGGGATAAGAAACTAAGAGTAATGCTACTCAACGCCAGAAGTCTAAACCTCAAGATGCATGCACTCGAAACTCTTCTTAGCATGGAGAACATCGATATCTGTGCTGTAACAGATACCTGGTTCAGGGCTACTGAGAGCACCCCAGCACTACCAGGTTATACCTCATACCATGCTTTTCAGCCCCAAAATGTGGACCGAACCACAAAAGGAGGGGGAGTATTGATATTCATCAAAGATACCCACACCTCCAGGTTGGTGGCAAAGCACCAAGCATCAGAGACTATCCATGTGCAGCTAACAATGGGTAAAACTGCCTTCCAGGTTATAGCTTGCTACAGACCACCCTCCCAAACCCAAGAACCACACTCGGCCTTCCTGAGAACAGTGGAAAATATGAAGGTCTCTCCAAACACCATTATATTGGGCGACTTCAACTACCCAAACATAGACTGGGAGCATGACTCTAGCTCCAACACCCTAGCCCAAAGATTCCTAGAATATATGAACTCAAATGCTATGGAACAACTTTTTACCACTCCCACAAGAAGGGAAAATATACTGGACCTGATCATCACCAACATGGGGACTCTATGCTCCAGAACAGAAATGTATCCCTCACTGGTAAGATCAGACCATAAACTAATCTCACTGGATATTCACATCCCGACCCCACCCCCTGCCCAGAAAACCACAGTGAACAACTTCTCTAAAGCAAATTCACACTCCTCAAAACTGAGGTGGAAACCTTCAAAGCCCCCGGGCCTGTGGAAAATATGGACCAGACTGCAGATTCCTCTATAAACGCATTCTATGGACACCTTCAGGAATGCATGGATCATGCGATCCCGAATAAAACCAAGAACCTATCCTCCAAAGGCAGACGTCCTGTCTGGTGGACCCCATCCATAAACAAACTATACAATAGAAGGAGGAAGCTACTAAATGATACAGCAAAATCCCAAAAAGGGAAGGCATCATTGATCAGTATTAGCAAAAAACTACGGGCACTCATAAGATTGTCTAAGGCCAGCTTCGAGAGAAAATTGCACAGGACACTAAGGATAATCACAAGGCTTTCTTTAGTTATGTTAGGAACCTGGGTGGTAATTCCCAGATATGCTCAGAGGTAGTCAAAAATGTCAATAGAAACACCAAATCCACAGACATTGCCAACATCCTAGCTGACAGATTCAGCGCAAACTTCTCCCCCCCTCCACACCGAAAGGGCAAATATTTATCCCAGCAGAGTGCTGCCCCCCTGACATCTCAGATGCTCAGGTAAGAGCCGCCCTCTCCAAAGCAATAAACACTGCATCAATGGGACCAGACAGTGTCCCGGGCTGTGTCCTACATGAACTCCAAGAAGAGCTATACCCAAACATAAAACTACTGTTCAATCCCAGCCTTACTACAGGATATGTGGCCAAAGAGTGGTGTACAGCAACAGTGTTCCCTCTACAGAAAGGTGGTGCCTCAACGGATCCTGGACACTATCGCCCCATAAGCCTGACTAGCTTGGTCTGCAAAGTTATGGAAAGGATCATCATGAACCTCATAAATAAAGATATTGGGGATCTACAGACACTGGATCCTACCCAGTTTGGCTTTGTTAAGGGCAAATCCTGCCTCCCAAACCTGGTTGATTTCTTTGAAACAGTCACCAAGGCCATTGACGAGGGGAAGGTAGTCCACACAGCCTACTTGGACCTCGCAAAAGCCTCCGATGCAATACCCCACTCAGTTATTCTAGAGAAGCTCACCAGCTTAAATATAAACCCCTATGTCACTAGATGGATTGCACACTGGCTTAAGGACAGAACCCACATGGTTAGAATTGCTGGAGCCATGCCAGACTCCAAACCAGTTACAAGTGGTGTCCCACAAGGCTCAGTCCTGGGACCTCTCTTGTTCGATATATATTTATCGGAGGTACAGGCCAACACGAAAGGACTGTGGCTGACCAAGTTCGCAGATGACTGCAAACTGGGCACCATAATCAACTCTCCAGCTGACACAAGCATCCTTCAAAAGGGCCTCATAGAAACAGACAACTGGTGCCATAGCCATGGCCTCAAGCTGAATGCCAAAAAGTGTATAGTCATCCCCTTTAGCAAAAACAAAGTGCTCACAAAGTACCACATAGGTGGTAATCCATTAAGTACAGAAGAAGTAATTAGAGACCTGGGGACCCAAGTTGATAGCAATCTCTCATTTGACAACCACGTGGCTAAAGTGATTAGAAAAACATTTTATATAGCCCACCTCATCATGAAGGGATTCACATCTAGATCAGGGGAGGACATCGTGCCTCTTTACTCATCCCTCATTAGGCCCATAATTGAGTACAATGCCCCTGTTGGGATGTACCTTACCAGACACCTGCAGCAACTGGAAAGACCCCAAAAGTACCTCACCAAGAGGATCATAGGGCTCAAACAGATGCCATATGCTGACCGGTTAAAGAATCTCCAGCTCTACTCAGTGGCATACCGCCTGTTCAGAGGAGATCTGTGCCTGATGTATAAAGCCATGTCAAACCCGGAATTAATGGGCATGCTGCACCTCAGAATATCCAAATCCCATCGAGCTACACGCTCGAGAGACTTGAACCTCAGCACTGAAATAAATAGGACATGCTGGAGGGACAGATTCATAACCCAGAGGCTCCCTTCACTCTGGAATAAAATCCCAGTCCAGGTTAGGCAGAGTCCCTCACTGACTCTCTTCAAGCGGAATCTTGATGAGTGGATGGGACATCGTAGGTTTACCCCGGGTATCACTTCTGTGTCACTGTTAGACAGAGGCACAGTATACTAACCTCGAAAAAGGGCATAGCAAGATAAATTTACAATGAATGGCGACAGCCAAACACATTCTGGCTAGGTTTACAAATGTCCTAGGGCAGATAGCCTAGTATGAACCTATGAACCTATGTACCTTGTTCCCCATTGGCCCTATGTGCTGTTAATCACCAGGGCAATCACAATACTATGGTAGCATGTGCAAAGGTCAGTTGTCAGTCACCTCTATGGTACAGTTGTGGAATATGTGGGTCATGTGGCAATGTCACAGCTGCCACATGTACACAGTTAACCCTCTCCCCTACACATGGACGTACAACACATGTATGAGATGGAACCACATAGCCAAACTGGGAACTAAGCACTCTGAACCCAGTACTGGCATAACCTGTCAGGTGGCATGAAATACTACAGTGACTACAATACCAGTCTGATGTAGACCTACACTGACAGCAATACAAGCACATGAACACACTGGGCCATTCGTGGAGCCTAAGAATAGCATCCTGCCTGAGTGGCAGACACCTCTGCAGCTGGCACACAGGCATAGGTTATGCCAGAACACATCACACATAACACATAGCACACAAATCCTGTGTGCCAAACAGTCACAGCCTGTACGGCTAGACAACACACCTGCTACAGTTGTGTTAGGTACCTTTATTGTCCGGTACAGTGACGTCATGCTCACCAGGCTGGACAAGGTGAAGGTCACAGTGATATGCCTGTGGAGCACTATGGTCCACCACATAACACAAGCATACAGGTTAGTCAGAGGCATGGACACATATGAATTAGTCATTGTCCATGCCACTATGGCTGACTTGTGATGTACCTCCCTGGACTACATGATAGAGAACATGGAAGGGCTCTCTGAGCATGTGGCACAGGCTGGTATGACCCTGACCTTGGTTGGCATCATACCCTCACCAGAAATGCTGACGTATTACTGAATGCTGATGAATTACTGTAGCTACAACACCCTAGCTGAAAGGTTCCTAACATGTAGTCACTACATTGCTATGGAACAACTTGTTACCACTCCCACAGCAGGTGAAAACATGCAGCACCTGTTCATCAACAACATGTAGACTATATGCCCCAGAACAGATGTGTATCCCTCGCTGCTAGGTTGATACCATCTACATATCACACTGTATATACACATACCACATGCAGCACCCGCACAGAAGACTACAGTCATAATGTTATCCAGTGCAAATACCATGTATTCACATGTGGCAGGCATCAGACATGGGAACTATTGAAGGTCACAGGTACATATGTGTATTTGGCGCACACATACATCATCTGTGTCCATTGCCATTACTGGTTTAATTGATGTCATGCACTATTGTGAACAACAACCCACACACATGGGCATTCTGTGTGACAAAAACACATGTGGCATGTCTGGAATCCAAAGCCATAACTAACTGTGCTATGACAGTAGTGAGAGACGCAGTAGCAGAGCATGCTATATGCATTACTGGGAGATTTGCCCTCTTCCGCTGTACTTATAGGGTGCTGACATCATCTCTGTGTAGAGATTGGAATATGCAGTAGCTGGTGTGTTGTACTGGTTGGCAAAAGGGTCAGTTCTCTCACACATGTAATTGCATACACACTACGTTCACCCTCTCCCACACACACTTGCTATTTGCAGGATTCAAACCCCTACCTAACTATGTTATGACACTTGAGATGGATGCATTAGCAGAGCACGCTATTCACATTACTGAGAAGTTTCTCTTCTCCTGCTGTACTTATAGGGTGCTGACATCATCAGTGCTTAGAAAGGGGAATGTGCATCCTGCAGTGTGTTCTCCTAGTTGCCAAATGGGACATTCCTTTCATACAGACTTGCACACACACTAACCCCCTCCACACATACTAAGCATTTGCAGGATTCAAACCCCTACTTAACTATGTTATGACACTCAAGATGGACGCATTAGCAGAGCACGCTATTCGCATTAATGGGAGGTTTTCCTTCTCCTGCTGTACTTATAGGGTGCTGACATCATCAGTGTTTAGAAAGGGGAATGTGCATCCTGTAATGTGTTCTCCTAGTTGCCAAAAGGGACATTTCTTTCATACAGACTTGGACACACACTAACCCCCTCCCCACACACTGAGCATTTACAGGATTCTAACTATGTTATGACACTCGAGACGGACGCATTAGCGGAGCGTGCTATTTGCATTACTGGGAGGTTTTCCTTCTCCTGCTGTACTTATAGGGTGCTGACATCATCAGTGTTTAGAAAGGGGAATGTGCATCCTGTAGTGTGTTTTCCCAGTTGCCAAAAGGGACATTACCCTCACACAGACTTGCACACACACCAACCCCACTCACCCACCCACGCATACACTGAGCATTTGCAGGATTCAAACCCCTACCTAACTATATTATTACACTTGAGAGAGGCACATTAGCAGAGAGCACTATCCGAATTACTGGGCATCTTTTCTGCACCTGCAGTATTTATAGGGTGCTGACATCATTATTTCTACAGAGGTATGTACATCTAGTACTACCTGTCAGGTGGGGGACAGCATATATATGCATTTGCAGCCACCTATGTCAAGGTCAGATATGCACATCGCACTGGCAGGTTATGCTTTATACCATGCTTCCTGACCGCAGGACCTGTAACACACAACTCAACCAGTCCTGACCACCCCACCCACATCCAGGACACGCACTTTGCTTCCCTGGGAACAGTGCCAAGATATGCAGGTGTTCACATACACCATTCCAGTTGTTAATGTCAGGTACAGGCATATTGTGTGTGGGAACTACTCAGGCCTCTACAACATTACCCTACAGCCACTACAATTTGTGAGTCCATGTGCTATGGCAGAAACACTCACCACAGCCACAAGGGGGAATACATATTGCACCTGACCATCTACAACATGGGTACTCACTGTTCCACACCACAGGTAGACCACCATTGTTGATATCTGACCATACCCATCTTTCCCTGGCCATCCATATCCAATACCCACCCCCAGGAAAGGTTGTCACTGCAAACAAACTGTATTTATCAAAAGCAGACTTTACACTTGTGAAGACTGGGGTGGAAGACTTCAAAGGACCCATGCTGGGGGAGTATACAGGCCACTCTGCATAATCCTTGACAATTGCATTCTATGAGCATGTGGAAGGTTTGCATTGATCATGCTATCCCAAATATACCCATGACTGCTCCACAACAGGACACCTGTCAGATGTACACCAGCCATATATGAGCTGTCCAACAGACAGAGTGAGCTAATACATTGCAGAGCAGTAGCCCACAGAGTGAGGACATCTCTGAACAGTACCAGCATGACACTTCAATCTCTCATAATCATCACGACACAGTGTTGACAGTGAAATTGTCCAGACAATGCAGATAAGGCTCCCCTCAGTCTGTTATTGACGCCCACTTACTGTTAGAGGTCCTCAGCAACCCTCTTCCAGCACACACCAACAGCATGGCTGTGGCTTAGCAAATTCAAACCCTGGGATCTCCACTGTGTCCTTGCTTGACAGAGGCACAACACACTAGCCTCACACGGTGCCTTATGTGACCTACTTTACAGTGGCACAGTAGCCTACTGTACTGGGGAGGCAGACAGCAAGCACACTCTGGCTAAGCTGTCATTCCCTAGGGCACATAGCCTAGTGTTGACCTCTACACCCATATGTTTAATTGTCAGATGCACATTATTTGTTGCTGATAGACTGTTTGCAGGTCTTTATTGCCATAGCATTCCCTGTTTGTATGAACAACTTGTGTATTGTGTGGAAGATGTTTGCATATGGGAGGGATCCACTATATCACATATGTCTCTGTAGTCATTTAACTGTGTGCACTGGGCAGATTGCTGTAATGTGGTTGGTTCCTGGATTAACACGTACAAATACCAGATATGTGTGGCCAACTGCTAAACTGAGATTTGGCCTAAGTGTGTGAGCATGCCCAGTTCAGCCTTCCCTTGGCATGTTGTCTGACATATGTCTCATTTATCAAAGTGTGCGAGCATGCCCAGTGTGAGCTTTCCATATGTTGAACTCTGCAGCCCACCACATTTGTGGATGAGTGTGAACTTCAACAAATATCTCCCGTTTATGGTTGTGTGTTGTGTGTCATGTTGTGTAGTTACTGTCCAACTGCTTTTTGTGTGAACACAACAGGGATTATACTCTGCCTGCAGGGTTTGCATGGGATACTTTGCATCCAGTTGTCAACATCCGTTCATACTGACCTAACATTGTAGTACCGTATAGTGTACTGGTTCAGTACTTTCACTGTGGTGGACAGTATCCTGGGCTTTAGTCCTATCACTGCTTTACATTTCCATAGTGAGCACAACAGCCTGGTTAGGGGCCAGTTGTGCACATCTGACCATGTTGCATTATGTTCAGATATGAACTACTTAAACCAGGCTTGTCCAACATTGGTAGTGTATTCCACAACATAGGTGTACATTTGCAAACACTAGCGATGTGCCCTAGGCCATTTCTAATGGTAGTCGGAGAGTGTGTTTGTCCTTTGACACACATTGTAAGTGGAGTTTCCCATGACATATGTCATGGTCAGTATACTGTGCCTCCGTCTACCTGTGACATAACAGTGATACCCAGGGTAAACCTACCATCTCCCATCCACTCATCACGATTCCTCTTGAGGAGAATCAATGAGTGACTCTATGGATAATCTGTACTGGGAGTTTACTCATGAGTGGGGGTGGCTTCTGTGTTATGGATCATGCAGTACAGCTTGTCCTATGTATGTCAGTGCTGGGGTTCAGGTCTTTCATGTGCATAGCTCACTGCCATTCAGATTGTACAAGGTGCAGCATGTTCATTGATTCCAGCTTGGACATGGCTTTATACATCAGGCACAGCTTGCCTCTGGGTGGGCAGTATGGCAGTGTGTGTAGCTGCAGTTTGTTTAATCAGGCAACACATGGCATCTATTCAAGCTCTTTGATACTCCTGGTGAGATACTGTTGGGGACTTTACAGTTGATGGAGGTGCCTGCTGAGGTACATCCCACAGGGGCTATTGTAGTCAATTGTAACGCTGATGAAGGATGACTGCAGAGCCACAATGACCTCTCCTTATCTAGATCTGACATCCTTCATGATTAGGTGGGTATATGGTATGTTTCTGTAAACACTACGGCCGAGTGTTTGTCCAATGCAGGATATCTATCACCTTGTGTTCCCAGGTCTCTCATTACATGTTAAGTACGTAATGGGTTAACACCTATGTGGTAATTGGTGGGCACTTACTGTATATCCACGGGGGTTGACTATACATTTTTCTGCAATTAGCTTGCTGACATGGCTATGGCACCAGTTGTCTGTTTTTATGTGGCCCTTTTGCGGGGTGCTTGTGTCAGCTGGAGGGTCAGATATGGTGGGCAGTTTGTAGTCCTCTGCAAACATGTTCAGACAGAAGCCTTCGATGTTGGCCTGTACCTATGGGACATATATACCAAACGAGGGAGGTCCCAGCACCAAGCCTTGTGGGATGCCAGTTATATCTGGTTTGTGGTCTGACATGGCTGCAGCATATCTGACCATGTCAGTTCTGTCCTTGGTCTGGTTTTCAACCCCTCTACTGACATAGGGGTTTATATTTAAGCTGGTGAGCATATCTATAATGAACACATAGTGTATAGTATGGAAGCCTTTGCAAGGTCCAGCTACGCTGTGTGGACCACATTGCCCTCTTCAATAACCTTAATGACTGTTTCAAATGAATCAAACATATTTAGGGGCAGGATCTGCACTTAAGAAAGCCACACTGGGTAGGGTCCGGTGTCAGTAGGTCCCCAATATCTTTATGTCTGCGGTACATGCTGATCCTTTCCATAGCTGTGCAGACCAAGCTTCTCAGGATTCTGGGGTGGTAGTTTTCAGTATCCATTCAGGCAACACCTTTGTTGGGAATGACCACTGTTGTTGTACACTGCTCTTTGGGTACATATCCTGTGGTAAGGCTGACATTGAGCAGTAGTGTGATTTGGCATTCCATTCTTCTTGGAGTCCATGTTGGACTCAGCCCAGGACACCATCTCATACCATTGCTGCTGTGTGTTTTGCTTTGTAGATGCTGGCTGTTACCTCAGCATCTGCAATGTCAGGGGGCCAGCAATCTGCTGGGATAGATATTTTGCATTCTGGGGGGGGGGGGTTGCACTGCACCTGTCAGGATGTATGTTGGCAATATGTGTGTGTGTTTGGTATGTTGTTTGCAATATTTGTGTGATTCAGAGCATATCTGTGAATTCCCAACACGGTTCCTACCATCAGTTGTTGAAGCCTTGGGATTGTCCTTAGTGTCCTGTACAATTTGTATCTTCATAGGTTCATAGGTTCATACTAGGCTATCCACCCTAGGGCATTTGTAAGCCTAGCCAGAGTGTGTGTGGCTTTCACCACCCCTTGCTATGTGAATATTATGGCCATTTATGATTTGCTTTGCTGTGCCTCTGTCTGGACGTGACACAGTGAAGACCCCCAGTGTAAATCTACGATCATCCATCCACTTGGCAAAATTCCTGTTGAAGAGTGTCAGTGAGGGGCTCTGCCTAACATGGAGTGGGATTCTGTTCCAGGGTGTGGGGAGCCTCTGGGTTATGTATCTGTCCCTCCAGCACATCCTATTTCATTATGTGTTGAGGTTGACATCTCTCACTCTCACAGCTCAGATGGCTTTGAGTTTTCTGGGGTGGAGCATGTCCATTACTCCTGTGTTGGACATGGCCTTGTACAACAGACATACAATGCCTCTGTGTAGGCAGTATGTGACTGCATTCAGCTGGGGTGTCTACAGCCAGGCAGCATATGACATATATTTGAGACCCTTTATCCTCTTGGTGAGGTACCTTTGAGGTCTTTCTAACTGCTGCAGTTGTCAGGTAAGGTACATCCCAAATGAGGCATTGTACTAGATTATGGGTCTGATAAGAGAATAGTATAGGGGCACAATGACCTCTGTTGACGTAGATGTGAATCCTTTCATGATACGGTGTCCAATATAAACAGTCTTCCTAGCCACATTGGCAATGTGAGTGTCACATAACAGGTTACTGTCCACTTGTGTCCCTAGGTCCCTGATTACTCCTTCCATACATAATGGTTTACCACCTATGTGGTAATTTGTGAGTACCTTGTTTGGTATTTGGTGGGACATTCATACTGTCCAGTGTCTTCAGGATGGCTGGGTGGGGTTCCTGTGTGTGAGAGTGTGGTCTGTAGCATGCTACAGACTGTACAACAGTCTTGCCTACGGTTAGTTGCACATGGGTGGACTCCAATGCCTTGTGCATTGTCAGTTACCTGGACGTATGGGTGACTGTGCTGAATATGGATACTCACCCTCCTTTTATGTTTTGTTCCAGGTTTTGGGGCCATAATGCATGATATGTGGTATAACCTGGTAGTGCTGGTGAGCTGTCAGGAGGCTTGCAGCAGGTTTCTGTCACTGCACAGACATCGATGTTCTCCATACTGGGGAGGGCCTCGGGAGCATGCATATTGAGGTTTACACATCTGGCGTTGGTCAGCATTACCCTTATGTTTCTTTCCACTTATGTTTTCTAGGGTGGTGGGTTAGTCTTTTCAGCCTTGCCTACGAAAAGCTCTATGGAGGTGGCAAAAGCCTTATCCAATATCCAGACGCCCAGGGGTAACAGGTGAAAGCCATCCCTGGAACAGCTGCATGGCTTGTCAAGCATGACATCCCAAGCAGACAGACATTGGATCCCCTTGGAATGACACCAGTAATTGTGCCACTTGTTATAACTGATCATTCTGTGTTTGTACTGTGGCATCATTCTTGGTGAGGGTAGGATGCTGCAAACAGTCAGTGTCATACCTGCCTGGACTACATAATCAGAGAGATCATCTATGTCTCTTTTCATGTAGTCCGGGGAGGTACATCTCAGGTCATTCACACCAGCATGGACTATGACTGCATCATATTTCTACTTGCTTTGGGGTGACCTGCATACTTGTGTTATGTGGCGTATTGTAGCAGCCTACAGGCAGCTTACTGTACCCTTTCCCTTGTTCAGTCTGGTGTGCGGGACAGCAGCGTGCCTCACTATGGAGTCACATATTACAACTGTATCAGGCATGTTGTTTCTCCTTCTGGCCTGTGACTGTTTGGTACACCAGCTTTGTGTACTATGTGTTGCATGTGCTATGTTTGGAAGTTGTTTGATTGGGTGTCTGCTTTGGAGGCAGGTCTTTGGTTTGCAGTTGTGATAGGTCTATGTGGGACTGGGTTTGTGGTGTGTGTGGTTACCTTCTCCTCCTGACTAGTTTTGGGAGTACTGAGTTGAGGGAGCTCAGCCTCCAGTTTGGATAAATGGTTGCATCTCTCACATATATTTGTATTTCTTGGGGGGAGTTGAGGGTTGTCTGTGTACTTGGGGCAGGTGTAACATTGCCTCAAGATTCACAGATTCAACTTGTTGTAGCTGGCCTTAGTGGATTGTATGTGTGGACATATTTTATTGCCATACTACTGATCAGTGATTACTCCTTTTTTTATGTTTGCTCTATCATGTAGTAGCTTCCTCATTCTCTTGCATGGTTTGGTAATGGCTGGAGTCCACCATGCCAGATGCCTGCGTGTATGGCATTGTGTCTTGTTTTAATTTAGGACTGCATAATCCAAGCATTCCTGGCAGTGTTCATGGAATGCCTGTATAACATGTTCTGAGGTGTGGCCCATATTTTGCACCTGCACAGGGCCTTTAATGGATTCCACATCAGTTTGGAGGAGTGCAACTTTTGCTTTACACATGTTTTTCACTATGGTTTTCTGGCCAGGGACTGTGGTCAGGATGTGCATATCCAGTGTGATTACTCTATGGTCTGGTCTTACCAGTGAGCAATACACATCTCATCTTGCCATCCAGTACCCATGTTGCTGATTATCACATCCAGTATGCTTACCCCTCTTGTACGAGTGGTACGTTGTTCCTGGGCATTTTGGTTTATGGATTCTATGAACTTTTGTCCTACAATGCTCCCAGTCTATGTCTGGGTATTTTCAGTCACCCAATATAATGTGGTTTGGAGGACTTGATATATTCATGTATTCCAACATAGGCCAGGTGCAGTTCCTGGTGTTGGGACGGTAGTCTGTAGTAGGCGATAAACTGGGAGGCAGTTTTAGCCACTGTTACTTGACCATGGCTAGTCCATGCTGCTTCTTGTTGTGGTACCAACATGGGGGTGTGGTTATCCTTGACAATTATTGCTAGTCACCCTCCTTTTGTAGCTTGTTCCATGTTTTGAGGCTGAACAGCACATTATGAGGTGTAACCTGGTAGTGTTAGGGTGCTGTTGTGAGCCCTTACCCAGTTTTCTGTTACAGCACAGATATCAACATTCTCCATACTGGGTGAGTTTAGACTGCATGCATCTTGCTGTTTAGACTTCTGGCATTGGGTAGCATTACATCTAGGTTCTTATCCCTTCTGATACCTATGGAGGTAGGTTCGTGTTTTGAGCCTTACCTATTCAGGGCACGCTGTGGGTAACAACAGCCTTTACCAGTATCCATACAGCCTGCAATGATAGGTGCACACCAGTCCTAGCAGGTGGAGCATCATGTCATGCTCAGCATGTCATCCCAGGCTGGCACACATTGGATCCCCTTTGACTAACTGCAATACTTCAGCCAATTATTGCAATTGGTCATCTCATTGTCATATTGTGGCATGATGCTTGGTGAGGGTAGGATGTTAGTCACGGCCCTCAGGTGTGCATATAGTACATGGTGTTACATTACTTAACACATGGCATTCATGCCTCAGGTGGTGCTGCAGGGCTGCCTGTGTTGGATGTGCATATTACACTCCCTGTACATGTTTGTGAGCAGGTCATGTCAATTTAGGCATCCCTGTTATTATTTGAGTGAGTCAGAGGGGGTATCATTCCCAGGGTTCCTACTGAGCCAGTGTATGTGCTATGCGTTGCCTCTTTGCGAAGGCCAGGGCATACTGGGCATGCCTCCTTCTGCCTACTAGGGCAGGCTCAGGTTGTTCCTCCTCCAAGTCACGCTCTGCCTGTGATGGCCTTGGCAATGGGTCCTGCTGCAGCTGTTTTCGCAAGATCATATTATGTAGCATAGCACATACCATGACAATTTGGGTACATGTAGTTGGTGTGTACTGCAAGGCTCCACCAGATGTGTCCAGACACTGGAAACGTGACTTGAGCAGCCCAAACACATGCTCTATTACATTACGTGTTTGTGCGTGTGCCTCATTATGGCATTCCTGTTCAGGTTTGTGTGCGTTTCTGATGGGTGTCATCAGCCACGGCTCCAGTGCATAACCTGCATCCCTCACTAGGTGTCCGTGTGGGATGTCCCCACTGGCAAATGTCTGGTACAGCTGCGTCAAATGCCAGATGTGGGAATCATGGTAGCTGCCAAAGTACTGCAAGCAGACAATCCAAAAGGAAAAACCACTTTAATCATTGCTATCTGTGTTGTTTTAACTTTGCCTTATTTAGTGATACTTATGGTCATGTGATTTTTGGGCATCATTGCTATCTGTGTTGTTTTAACTTTGCCTTATTTAGTGATACTTATGGTCATGTGATTTTTGGGCTGCTAACCACATGACTAGTTTGGGCCTGTATATAAGATGAAAGAAATTTTATAAGTTTGTAGTATTGAAGAAGGATTATGTCCGAAAGCTCTGCTGTGTTTTGTCATTAAAGTGGTTTTTCCTTTTGGATTGTCTGCTTGGAATCATGGTAGCTCCCAGGGCAGCCAGCACATACATTCATTATTATGCCCTGGGCATCACACACTACCTGGCAGTTGATGGAGGGGAAGCCCTTGTGGTTAATGTAGGCCCTACCCCGCTCACCGGCTGGTGCTTTGATGTGTATGTGCGTGCAGTCTATTGCACCCACTACCTCAAGGTATTCCGCTATTTGCTGGAAGAGACACATATTGCTGGCCAATACCTCACGGGCATTGGCGAAATATACATGATCACCAACATGTGCTGACATGGCATCCAGGAACTGGTGCAGTATCCTGGAGGCTGATGCCTGTGATATCCCTATCATATCACCAGTTGGTCTTTGGAAGGTACCTGTTGTTAGTATTCTTAGGCCAACACATACCTTGGTTTCCACTGGGATGGGTTCCCATCTGTTGGTTCTGTGTGTGAGGCGTGACCTGCACAGCTCAACTATTTGCTGCAGGAGCTCTCTGTCCACTCTATAGTGCTCTACTATCTTCAGCTCATGTAACCTGTGGTAGGTGACCCTGGGCCTGTACACGTTTCTCTGTCTCCTCAGTGTGGGTTGTCTGGCACCATCTTCATTGTCACCACCCTCAGCAAGTTGCCTATGTCTCATTATGACAGCTATGGCAGCCCCTAACATTTCTGCTCTGAGTTCAGCTTTTTCAGTTTTCACTTCCAATAGCTTACTCCTGTCTTGCAGTGTCTCTTGAGAGAAACATCCTGCACTGCTGTTTGCAGAGTTTTAAGTGCTGGGCTGGGCTACTATTCTGCCTGTGTAATTGCCTGCTTCTAATTGTTTTCACCTGCTAGTTCCAGCAGTATTCCCTTCTAGCTTCCTACGAATTCTGTTGCTTCCTTTTTCCTTTCTGTTTCCTCAGGGGGGAGCAGCGTGCATACTAGCAGAAACATGCTCACAGTGGCTTACACACGCACACACATGCTTACACAGTTCAGAATCTGCTTATTCGGGTTAAAACACACGCACACCAGTGCAAACAGTGTTAAACATCTGACAACAGGCTCCCACATGCTCAGTCTGCCTTACACTCGTGCACACTGTCCTTCTCGCGCTCCATGGCACACACATGTGCGCATGCACACCCAGCAAGAAACTTTGGTGTAGGCAACAGTGTACACCTTCCATTTCTTGACTTTCCCATGCTTATGTTGTGGCACTCCTCTTTCCATGATATGTCTGACATCTGTCATGTAACACTGACCTCAAATGAACTGCATTTCTTTCCGCCATTCCCCCCTGTGATGTCACCTATCTCCTACTCTGTTCCTCCCCCTTTTGTAACTCTTACACTACTCAGAATGTGCTCATTTGCTATGTGACAGTGGAATTCCGTATCCTAACACTCATTTGCATCAGATTGCTTACTAATGCTTAGTTACATGTCTTAGACTCAGCTTCCCCCATTAGCAACCACTAAACGGTGGCCATGTTGTTTTTGGTCTGCTGGTCCCTGCATTGTAAATCCATGTATTGCATAAGACCCACATTTGTGGGTTTATAACCTTCATTTTTATGTTTTATATAGCGCAGCCTGTTTGCGTGGGGCTGCGCTGCGTTTAAACACCGGTGATCGCCGAAAAAAAAAAATGACTTATTTCTTATATTTGCATTGGGGTACCTTGCCAATGGCCACATATTTGGCCATTGGCATGCTGCCTGACACATATGCACCCTTTATTTGGAGCTGACATGGCTCCATTGTGTTTTTTGCAGAAACGTACTCAGTTGTCAACTGAGTACATTTCTGCAGCTAATACGGCTCTTACACAGGCTGCTTTGGGCTTCCTGGATCGCTAATCTACCTCATTTGCATGCTATTCGGCTGTAGGTGAGGTGATTAGCATATCCACGCTCACTCCGTGTAAGAGACGTTTTAGCTGGTCTCTTACACGGACTATAGGGCTGTTCCTGGATAGCGAAGGCTGCATGGAGTCTTACATATCACTATGAAAACATTTTATAAAAATTCAAATAAACAAAAAAGACAATGTCGGCTATTCACTCCAAAACAAAGTGACAGATTAAAAGTTTTATTAGTGCTTTCCTTTGGCAATGTTGTCAAACTTCATCAGATACAGTATGTGATGAAGTCTGACAACATTGCCAAAAGAAAGCACTAATAAAACTTTTAATCTGTCACTGTTTTGGGATGAATAGCATCTATCTTTAGTTTATTTTATAAAAATTAAGTCTGAATGGTGAATGATATTTAAGGAAAGATATAAAAATGTTTTACAGTAATAATATGACATGAGAAAAGTAGCAAAAGAAAAATATAAAAGAAAGTAGATTAGTAAAGGAAGTTGGTAGTGCAATGACAGAAATAAGAAATGTAAAATGAGCAATAGAAAGAATTTGGGGGAAATATTATGAATAGTGTAGTACAATACATACAAGAAATGTATAAAAGAAAAAGAAGGTAGTAAATAACATGGAATGTAAAAAGGTTAACAGAAAACCAAAAAAATAAAGATTTTGAATAAATGGTTAAATGAAGGTTTTACATGTAAAGAATTTTGTATTTGAATACTTATAGTCATATGGAAGAAGGAAGATAGAAGACAAATGAAAAACTGAAGACCAATAGTACTGAGTAATAATTATTTATAAGCTCTTTATAAAAATAATAAAAATAGATTTGAAACTAAAATGGAAAATATTATGGAAGAGTGTCTAGAGATGATGGGGTGGCTGTAAGTAAAGATAAAAGCAAAGGTTTAGGTGATATAGTAAAGACTGGGGTATATATTTTACAATCATTGAAATTTTTGTGTTAGGTATAAAATTTGGGAATAAATATGTAAGGAGAATTCAATGAGAAAAACAATAGAAGAAATAAAACAAACATGTTTTTTCTACAGAACATATAAATTATAGGATCATAATAGGATCATAGGAGGTTACTAGGCTAATGGCCTGAAAGCCCTTACAAGCCTAGCCAAATATACCCTTGTTACTTGAATCAGCGACTACTGTCCCTCTCCAAGAGGGACACAGGTGGAACCCCTGGGGTGAATTTATAGTTACCCATCCAATTGTCCAGAGTGCTTCTGAAGAAGGCCAGTGAGGTGCTCTGTTTAATGTGAAGTGGGAGTCTATTCCAGAGGTGTAATAACCTCTGTGAGACAAATATGTCCCTCCAGCAGGTTCTATTAATGTCACATACCAGATTTAGATCCTTAGACTGAGTAACCCATGTGCCATTTCACTTGCGAATATGCAGCATTTCCAATAAATCAGGGTCAGAGAGTGCCTTATATGCAAGGCAGAAGTTGCCTATGAGTAGCCTGTATAAAACAGAATAAAGTCACAGTGATTTTAGCCAATCCACATAGACTAGTTGCTGAAGACCTTGATGTTTCCATGTGAGGAACTTGTGGTCTCTCCAATTCTGCAGGTGCTTTGAAAGATACATACCAAAAGGGGCATTGTACTCAATTACTGGCCTAATGAGTGAAGAATACAGGTAGGTGATAACTTCTGCTTCTCCTGAGGAAATGCCTTTACTTATGAGATGAGCCATGCAGAATGTCATTCTTACCACTGTAGAAACGTGGTGATCAAAGTCAAGGTTGCTGTCAACCTGAGTGTCAAAATCTTTCACCACTGAGTGCATCCTTAGGGTATTGCTATTGATGTGGTAATTTGCTGGAACATCACTCTTACTGAAAAGGATGACAATACATTTTTTGCATTGAGTTTGAGGCCATTACTTTGACAACAGTCATTTGCTTGCGTAAGACCTTCTTGAAGTATGTTGACATTGCTTGAAGATTCTATGACTGCACCCAGTTTGCAGTCATCAGCAAACTTTGTCAGCCACAGCCTGTTGGTTTTAACTTGTACTTCAGAGAAATAGATTCCAGTCACTAGAGGTCCCAGGACCAATACCTGTGGAACAACACTGGTTATGGGTCTGCTGTTGGAGGTGGATTCCCCTATTTTGACTGTATGGGTTCTATCAGTGAGCCAGTTTGCAACCCACCTTATGATATAAGGATTGATATCTATTTTATTTTTTATTTCTTCAAATCGTTTGGGTTTCTAATACCATGACAGGAATGGACCCCATTCCCAAGTCAAAGTATGATTAAAGTTTATGAAATTAGTACTGTTTCAATCTTAGATGTCAGCCAAAAGTGCTCTTTGCAGCACCCGCAATGTGCCCAGAAAGTACTCCTTCTGCAATTTGTATCAGTTTACATGTATTGGTAACATATCTAAATACGACTGTAGATTCTTTTTTATAAGACTCGTTGGTCTTGCTACTATTAAACCTGTCTGGGTATCTTTCTTCCACATTGCTCTCATTTCTGCCTGCAAATCTTGATATTTTATGACTTTGTGTCTCTCTATACACAAGACACTGTAGTCACTAGGTAGAGCAATTTCAATGATCAATGCTGCTTTTGTGTTCTTTTCATGGACCACTATATCTGGTTTTCTCACCTCTATATTTTGAACTGTTGGTAATGAGTGATCCCAGGTGATGTAGGCTTCATCATTTTCTATGATGCTTTCTCGCTCATGTTTCCAGTGTTTTTCAGCCACTTCAGTACTGTAATGATTGAACAATCTCCAGTGTAACAGTTTTGCCACATTATTATGCCTTTCAGTATGCAATCCTTCTGCCATTAGTATGTCACAACCAGCAACAATGTGTGCGACTGTTTCCATTTCTGTTTTACAAAACCTACAGTTGTCTGTTTCTCCCACATGTTCAATGGACTTTGTAAACCGATGTGTATGTTGCCCACTGTCTTGGGCCACCAATATTAACATTTCATCTTTTGGTTTGAATTTGCCTCTCCTTAACCATTCCTGTGTTTGATCCTGATCAACATGAGGTTCTTCCAGGAGTTTTCTACACTTGCAACTATATTCATGCATTTTCCACATTTCTTGCCTTCTCATCTGGTTCTTCACCTTATATTCTTTCTTTTGTTTTTTGGCACTTTCAGTTGCTGCCTGATTTTTATCTACTTGCTTGATTTCCATTCCTGCTTGAGCTGATATGCTTCTGCTAGACTTAGAAGGGAAGTCATCTTTGATTTATTCTCCTCATGCTTCAAAACTTTCACTATGTTTTGGTCTTGTGAGGTCAGCAGATATGTCGTTCTGCAGTTCCACGACTGCAGATCTATACGTGTAATCAATTTCAATGAAGCCCATAGCTCCTTCAGAACTGGGAATATATAATCTTGGTATGCACTGATTTTTATAAATCATATGATGAGCATGAAGCATCCTTTTTGTTTTCCTGTCTAATCTATCCAACACATTTTGGGGCCAGTCAGTTACTCCAAAACTATAAGTTAGAACAGGAAGAGCAAATTGGTTTATAGCTTGATTTTTGTTCCTAGATGCTTTTATCACATCTATCTTTCTGAGTATTTTTGTGGATCTGTTCCCTCATCCATACTTTTCAACAAGTGACATTTCTTGTCTTAATTGCTTTATAGTTGTCTCTATTCAATACTTCCATGACGGTCTTCAATTTCTCTCCTTCCTTTCCCTTACTACCTTATATTCTTCTAGTAGAATTTTATCTGCTATTAATTTAGCTGCACAGTAATATGTCCTGTAAACTTCTATTATATCTCATGGATCTCTATGGACAGTTGTAATTACTGTGGTCAATTGTTTTATCAAACTTCTGACTTTTTGGATTTTGTTGAACATCTGCAGTCTATTTCTTTCATTGATCTTAATATGTCTATTTCTGTTAAATCAAGCAACTCTTCTTTTAACTATTTTTTTTCTAAACTAAGGGCACATTCTTTGTTCTCCATTTCCTGCGGGCATTCTATGGAGAGTTCTATTGAATCTTCTTGTGGCACATTCTTTTCAATTTCAGACTGAGTCATCCATTGCTCTTTCATATGGGAACTCCCTGGCCTATCATAGGTTTATAGGTTCATAGGTAGGTACTAGGCTATCTGCCTGAGGACATTTATAAGCCTAGCCAGAGTGTGTTGGCTTTTGCCACCCCATTGATTAATTAACTGAGCCTCTGTCAAGCAGAGCCAATGAAGTGATCCCAGGGGTGTATTTTCTGTTACCCACCCACTCGTCAAGGCTTCTCTTGAAAGTGTTAGTGAGGGGCTCTGCCTAATGTAGTTAGGAATTTTGTTCCAAAGCATGGGGAGTCTCTGTGATAGGAATCTATCCCTCGAGCATGTTCTATTTATTGTTGTGGCGAGGTTTAGTTCACTAGAGCATGTGGCTTGCAGTGACTTGGATTTCTTTAGGTGGAGCATGTCCATCAATTCTGAGTTAGACATGGCTTTGTAAGTCAGGCAGAGATCACCTCTGAGTAAGCGATATGCCACTGAGTACAGCCGGAGTTTTTTCAGTCGGGCTGCATAGGACATATGTCTGAGGCCAGTAATCCTCCTGGTGAGGTACTTTTGTGGTCTTTTCAGCTGTTGGAAGTGTCTTGTGAGGTACATCCCAAATGGGGCATTGTACTCTATGATGGGTCTGATGAGTGACGAGTAGACGGGAACTATAACCTCTTTATTTCTAGATGTGAACCCCTTAGTAATTAGATGGGCCACATAGAAGGATTTCCTAACTACTTTGGCAATATGATTGTCAAAGGAAAGATTACTATCTACCTGGGTCCCCAGATCTCTTATTACCTCTTCTGTATTAAGGGGGCTGCCGCCTATTTGGTAATTCATGGGTGTTTTGTTTTTCCCAAATGGGATGACTATGCATTTTTTGGCATTTAGCTTGAGGGCATAACTTTGACACCAGGTGTCTGTCTCAGTAAGGCCTTTTTGAAGGATGTCCTTGTCAGCCGGAGAGTCAATTATGGCTCCCAGTTTGCAGTCATCGGTGAACTTGGTTAGCCATAGTCCTCCTGTGTTTGCCTGTACTTCTGAGAAATATACGATGAACAGTAGGGGTCCCAGAACCGAGCCTTGTGGGACACCACTTGTGACTGGTTTAGAGTCGGACCTGGAGCCCGCTATTCTTACCGTGTGAGTACTGTCTGTAAGCCAGTTGGCAACCCATCTTGTGATGTAGGGGTTTATGTTCAGGCTGGTGAGTTTTTCCATAATACCCGAGTGAGGAATGGCATTGAATGCTTTGGCAAGATCAAGGTAGGCTGTGTGAACCACCTTTCCCTCGTCTATGGCCTTGGTGACTGTATCGAAGAAGTCAACCAGGTTTAGTTGGCATGATCTGGCCTTAACAAAGCTGAACTGGGTCAGGTCAAGTGTTTGGAGGTTCCTAATGTGTTTGTTAATGAGTTCCATGATGATGTGCTCCATAACCTTGCAGACCAGGCTAGTCAGGCTTATGGGGCGATAGTTACCAGGGTCAGTTGTGGCCCCTCCTTTTTGGAGTGGAATATCCATTGCTGTGTGCCATTCTATGGGCATGTAGCCTGTGGAGAGGCTGAGGTTTAACAGCGTGTTTAGGTGAGGGGTTAGTTCGTTCTGTAGTTCATGCAAGACGCAGCCTTGGACACCAACTGGCCCCATTGATGCTGTGTTTTTCGCTTTTGAACGGGCTGTTTTCACCTGTGCTTCTGTGATTTCTGGGACACTACACTTTTCCGGTATTGTTGTGGGCCCTTTTGAAGTTGAGTGGGAGGTGAAGTTTGCACTGAATCTATCTGCCAGTATGTTGGCAATATCAGTAGGTTCAGTATATTTTGTGCTATTTTGCACTATCTCAGAGCATATCTGCGAGTTGCCACTTAGATTCTTGACATAGCTAAAGAAGGCTTTGTGGTTATCTTTCGAATCCTTGGCTATTTTTCTTTTGAAGTTAGCCTTGGATGATTTTATGAGGGACCTTAGTTTCTTACTAATACTGATCAGGGATGTCTTTCATTCTTGGGATTTGCTTTTTTTCTGAACTAGTTTACTCCTTTTTTTGTATAACCTGTTTATGGCAGGGGTCCACCAGACTGGTTTCCTTCTCTTAGGGGAGTGAGTCTTGGTTTTGCTTGGGATGGCATGATCCATGCATCCTTGTAGGTGCTCATAGAGTCCAATTGTAAATGATTCTGCATCTTGGGCAGTATTATCCTTTAGCGTGGGGGGTGTGAAACTTACCAAATCTGCCTTAAGTAAGGTGAAGTTTGCTTTAGAAAAGTTTTTCACTGTGGTTTCCTTGGTTGGGGGTGGTGGTGGGGAGTGGACATCCAGGGTGATTAGTTTATGGTCTGATCTAACCAGTGACGGGTTGACCTCTGGTACGGAGCACCTGTCGCCCATGTTGGTGATGACCAGGTCCAATATGTTGTGGCCTCTGGTAGGGGAGTTTACCAGCTGATCCAGGGCATTTGTGTTGATAAATTCCAGGAAGTACTGGGCCTGGGAGTTTGTACTCAAGTAGTTTTCCCAGTTAATGGTAGGATAATTGAAATCTCCCAAGATCAGGGTGTTCAGTAGGACCTTCATGTTTTCCAATGTCTCCAGAAAGGCATAGTGGTGGTCCTGGGTCATGGAGGGTGATCTGTAGAAGGCCAAATTTTGCATTGCAGATTTGCCCGATGTTAGTTTCACATGGATGATCTCAGAGGTATCATGCTGCGCCACTAACCTTGAGGTGTGGGTATCCTTGATGAATATGGATGCACCCCCTCCTTTTGTGTTTCGGTCCATGTTCTGTGGCCGAAATGTGTGATATGAGTTGTAGCCCAGTAGTGCTGGAGTGCTCTCTGGAGGCTTGAACCAGGTTTCAGTTACTGCACAGATGTCGATGTTCTCCATACTTAGGAGTGCTTTGAGTGCATGTATTTTGAGATTTAAACTCCTGGCATTGAGTAGCATAACCCTCATTTTTTTACTTGTGCTGTTTATGGAGGTGGGTTTGAATTTTGAGCTTTGCCTAAAAAAGGCACTATGGGGGCAGCAAGAGCCTTGGCCAATATTCAAAAGACAAGGGGTGACAGGTGCAAGCCATCTCTTGCGAAGCAACGTAGCTTGTCGAGCATGTCATCCCAGGCTAACAGACACTGGATCCCCTTTGAATGTTACCAGAAGCTTAGCCAATTGTTGAAATTGATCATTTTTTATTAATACTGAGGTATCATTCTTGGTGAGGGCAGGATGCTACTCAGGGTCAGGGTCATACCCACCTGGGTTACATGATCAAAGAGCTCTTCCATGTCTCTTTTCATGTAGTCCAGGGAGGTACGTCTCAGGTCATTCACACCAACATGAACAATGACAGCGTCATATTTGTACTTGTTCTGGAGTGACCTGAGTGCTTGTGTTATGTGGCGGATTCTGGCTACCAACAGGCAGCTAACAGTAACCTTCTCCTTGTCCAACCTAGTGAGTGGGGCATCTGTGTGCCTGACTATTGAGTCACCTATTACTAGTGTGTTAGGTATGATATTTCGCCTTAAGGGCAGTGATTGTGCGGCACATTGATTTTGTGTTTTATGTGTTGTCTGGTTTGTGATAGGAGGTGCAGGTTTTGTGGGTGTCTGCTTTGGAGCTCTCTGATGCTTTTACAGGGTTTTATTTAGAGCCTCCGAGTATGATTTAGTGTATTTTTTTGTCAGTGCTGGTTTAGTAGGTCTATGTGAGGCTGGAGGTGTGGTGCAAGTGTTAACCTTCTCCTCATGACTGTCTGTTCCAGTCTTGGGTGGAGATACTTTAGCCTCCAGTTTGGCTGTATAATTGCATCTCTCACATATGTTAGTGTTTTGTGGTAGGAGAAGAGGGCTGTCTGTGTACATGAGGCAGTTTTAACATTGCCTCAGGATACCCAGATTCACCAGCTGGACTGGAGAGTACACCTGAAGTTCCTGAAGTTCACTCCTCAACATTGACTGGATCAGAGTTGTCACAGTTTCCTATTCCTCCCTTTGCTGTCCATCTTCAAATGAATGTTTATACTAGTCTCCTGCAGAAGGCTCCAAAATATCTTCATATGGCAACTGCCCAGTTGCGTTCTGTTCCACTGGTTTCTCTTTAATTTGGATGCCTATTGCTCTATCTTGCTGTTGTGCTTTCTGAGTTAGATTTCTATACTGAATCCTACAATTCGTAGTTACTCCATAACCTCAGTTTCTATTTATTTAACTTTTCCATTACTAATCTTCTTTTTTTACTTTTCCTCTTTGTCTTCTTATTTTTTGTATTGTAAAGATTTCCATGTCTGGATTCCTTTGCCTGTATTTCTCTTCAAATATCATAGGTGCTGCGCTTTTTGTATTGATTAATTTTGCTTTCCCCTTTGCATAAATATTACACCATATTAAATCTCTTTTTCCATGTCCGTATTTCTTCTTTAGATGTCTCTTGATCTTCCTGTTTCTTCTTACTTTGGGGACTCGTTCCATCATGCTGTGATGTAACCTTTGTTAGACCTTCTACACCAAATCATTCACTTTGCAGGCACTCCATAACTTCAGCTTCTACTTTTTTAACTTCTACTTCACTAATCTTATTTTCCTCTTTTTGATATTATTTTTTATTGTGAAATTTTCCATATCTGGATGCCTTTGCCTGTATTTCTCTTTGAATATCTTTGGGGCTGCCTTTTTTGTATTGATTAATTTGGCTTTTGACTTTGCATAAATATTGCACCGTATGAAATCTCTTTTTTTTCCCATGTCCATATTTCTTTTTTATAATTTTCAAAAATCTCTAGGTTTTGTTGTTTACATTTTTGCACTTCCTCAGATGCTTCTTTTTCCAAACAGATCTACATAATGTTTTTCACAAATCTGTTGTATTAATGAACATATTGTTTTAATTGAGGCTTCTGACAGTTTTTTCTTGTGGAAGTATTTTTCTTTCCTCTAATTTCTTTTTGTATATCTTGTGACTGAAAATTCTTGGCTTTTTGCATAATAGTGACAATACATAATTTATTTCTTATCCTCAATAGTCCACTCTGTTGTCTTTATGGCTCTTCTTTGACCTGTCAGTTTTTATGATTTTTGTGGACTGCTACTTCCTTCTGCAAAAGGGGGGGGGGCACCCTCCCTCTGGGCCTGGCCTAGCCTCATTGTAGGAATGTTTCTGTATTTTTTGGATTCTACACTGTAATTCTTTCCAGTCCTGGTGCATGTGCACCTACCAGGAGTGGACACTTTTTTATCCTGGGTCGTGTGGACCCAGCTATCTTTTTTTATTTTTGACCTACTTCTGTCCATGATATATGCTATATAAAATACAGTCTAATATCAGTATCATCTTGGTATTATTTTGTGAAAACCAGGGTCCACCTTATGAACGTACTCACCAAGACTTAAGAATGAATTCAGTTTCAGCAGTACTACTCTCCTTTACTTGCTGACTTACCATCTCTCCATTCCGATCTACCTGGGAGAGTTTGTCAATGAGGCCTGAGTGAGGAATACTGTTGAGTGCCTTGGCTAGCTCTGGGTAGGCTGTATGTACAGATTTTCCCTTGTCCAGGGCTCTGGTGACTATCTTGAAGAAGTCCACCAGGTTTAATAGGCATGATCTCCCCTTGATAAATCCAAACTGGGTAGGATCAAGTGTTTGGAGATTACCTATATCTTTGTTGATAAGGTCCATGATGATTCTCTCCATGGCCTTGCAGATAAGGCTATTGAGGCTAATCGGTCTTTAGTTAGCGGGGTCAGTAGGAACACCATCTTTGTGCAAGGGGATAACAGTGGCTGGTTTTCATTCAGTTGGGATGAAGCCAGTGTTTAGACTATGATTGAAATGAGTACCCAACGGCGATGCTAATTTTTCTTTGAGCCCATGAAGGATGCAGCCTGGGATGTTATCAGGTCTCATTGATGCTGTGTTTTTGGCATTAGAGAGGGTGTTTACAACCTGTCCTTTAGAGATACATGTAGGGCACAGGTGGTAGGGATATCATGAGGTATGTGTGGCGGGGACAGGAGAGTGGATTTTTCACCAAACCTGTCATCTAACAGGTTAGCTATGTCCACAGGCTCAGTGTATGTGTTTCCATTAACTACCAAATTCAGAAAAAGGCTTATTTGATAAATTCACTACTGATAGGAAAAATAGCATACTTAGCAACTATATTTTTGTTGGCAACAGTATTTAAAAAGGAAGTATTGCAGATATGTTTTTTTTATTTATATGGGGTTCTAGATTAAACCCAGTGAATTATGAGCTGTGTATGTAAATAAAGAAGAAGGTGGAGTTAGGGTTAACTAGCAGAATGGTATATGCTGTTTCATTACATTTGTACAAAGTGTTAAAAATAAATAAATAAATAAAAAAGATGAGAGGTTAGTAGTAAAAGTGTATAAATATAAGTATGATACATTTTGAGGTATGGTAAAAAGAATAAAATAGAAAAAGTTTACATAAATGAAATAAAATGTTACCAAGCAAATTATTTTTGTGGAAAATAATTGATATATAAAATGATAGGAAAGTATGGCTAAGAATGTAATGATAAACATTACTATGTAAGACCATGGGAAAATCTAATACAGGAAAAAATTTAAACTATAGAAATAAAAAACGAATAGTGTAATCAGAAAGAAGAATGTCAAGATTTTTTTTTGTGGAGACTGGTAATAGATAAACTGCCAGTAAAAGGAAATATACCATATAAGAAGAAAAGTGATAGAATAGATGTACATTGTCAAGGAGGAGAAACTACAGAGTGTTTTTGAAATGTGAAACAGCAAAAAAATGTTATTGGGAAAACTTTGTAAAGAACATTTTTTGAAGAAATAAAAAGTGGAAAAAATAAACATAGATATATATGATTAAATATGGATATTATAAGAATAGAAGTACAGAATATGTTAAAAGAATAAATAAATTATTTTATGTTATATGTATTATATGGAATGAAAGAATTAATGAGATTATGTTTAATGGTAAATGGATTTTAGCAATAATATTAAGTAAGATCAGATGGTGGTTATGGAAAAAGGAGTGGAGGTCAAATAAGGATGAACATTTAGCATGATTGTAAAGGAAATTATGAATATGTATAAATAGATTTGTTTGTTCATATGAAAATATTTGTAAATATGTAAATATTTTGTAAATATGAGTTATTTTGTATATAAATAAAGGACCCCTACTATTTTTGATAGATGATATGAGATTTTTTACAACTCCCTTAGCTAATAGCAACTCAAACAGATGGGGCTTTGGTTTATCATCTCATGTGTAGGACAGCACACTCAAGAGGGCAGCACATCTGTAATGTCAGCTATTGATCCACCTGTACAAGAATAGAACATGGTTTACTATCAAAATGTTGAAATTCACATGGTCGACATTCATAATGTTGAAAGTCATTACACCAAATATTCAAAATAGCAAATAAAATGTCTAAATTTAAATGGTCGAAAAACACCTGCAAACTAACACTAGTGTTTTTGCAGGGGGGATGTGCCCCCCCTGCACCCCCACACCCCAGCTACGTATATATATATATATATATATATATATATATATATATATATATATATTACAACTCCGAGACTGCACAACAGTACAGACGAGGGAAAATCCTTGCCCTGTTTGCAACATAATGTTGAGAGGTAATTTGCATGCACTTCCTGTCGGCCAAATGAACTACTTAATATTCATGTCTCGACCATATGGGTTGATCATATGAACATTAGACCAAATGAATTTCAACATTTTGATAGTAGAACATAGAACACACATCATTCTGCACCAAAGATGCATCACTGACACTGGTAACACCAATGCAGGCATCAACTGGAACATCATCTAATGAACTGAAGAAAAAAATAACATTTCACTCAGTATCCCATAACTGGTAAGATACTACAGGAAGCAAGTAAACAGCATGTAGCCATACCAACAGACATAGCTCAAAATATCCTCTCAGCAGGGAAGACATACCCATCAGAGTAATAATACTGCTGATTTAATGTAACCTTGAGCAATGACAAAATATCCAGTAAAATGCAGATCAGGTGTCAGAAAGGTCTGGTGTAACAGTCTACAAGTGAGTATTGTCCCTCTGCATCCACTTGATCATCCCATGACTGCTCCAGCAAACTTACTTCCTCTATAGATATTTCATGAGTGGAAAGCTCAATAGAGACTGTATAGACTTTGTTCATTGCCAGCATCTCTGCCTTTTTTGTAGCTGCAATTTCTTGAGAGAGATAGAGGCAGAATAGTCCCACTTCTTTCCACTGATTTGACTTTGGTCTTGCCCATGGACAATGTCAGAATAAGTGAATTTGGATCCCACTGTCATCAGAAAATATTTTTCTGCCTCACATGGAGTAAAAATAATTGCATTTATAGACTCCTTCATAACAGAGAGTGTGGCAGGGAATTTAAAATTTACTTTATAACCCAAATCTGTAAACACTTCAATAATGGAATCATTTGTTTTCTTTTTAAATATAATGATGTGCTGTAATCAGAAATTATTTTAACCACATACCTGTCAACATTAACTGAGGACCATTGGCTCCCACAGCATTTAAAAATCCATTCCCTATTGTTAAAGTCTAAACATTTAATGATGACATGTTTGGGTAAGTTAATCCCTAGGATTCATTAATGGCTACACTAAATGTGTACTAAAGTATACATAATTCTGTGTAAACAGACAATAAAAGCATAACTCACAGCTTCTTCCTCCCAATTTTAGTTTTCCTACTGATTTTCTTGCAGCCTTAAATATTGATGGGGACTCATAAAAGTTGCCGCAATACATAGACTACATGTACACTTATTGTAATCTTTTTGAGTGACTAGAAAACACAAAAAATGTGGTAGAGATGTTTTTTAAAACTTATGTAGACTGAGTGTACACATAGTGTAGGCATTAATGAAGATGTCCCTCATCTGGTTTATATGATTAAGCCACTAAGTTAAGGGGGTTTACTTTAATTCAATAAAAGTTCCTTTGCCCTTCTTACAAAGTCCAGCAAGTGTGATCTTTCCAGTTGTATAAACCAATTATTCTTACATTATTGTAACTGGATCGGTTCTCAAGGTCATCCACTTTGAGTCTCAGCTGTTGTGTTTAGGATGCCAACTCTTGAACTTGAGAAGAGTGCAAGAAGGAAGAGCCCTTAAGGTCTGCAAGCTCTGCCTGCTGATGTCCCAGAACTTCCTTTATTTTTGTAAGTTTGACTTCATGTGAGGAGGAAATCTTTTGACATGTTGTACATCCCTTACTGTAGACAAGTAGTTCCATCAAGGAATTCAGGGTATATTTGATTTCTTTGATATCTCCAGCCATAGAACAGATGGTTGACTCCATCATTAATGGGCTCAGGTTGTACATTATTGTCAGATGAAACACTTGCTGTTCAGTGTACTTTCACAGATATTAGATTCTTGTAAGTCACCTCAAATGCCTAAATTATTATAGTAATTCTTTATGTTGGATATGCTACCTGATTATCATATTTTTGTGCTGAAACAACAAAATGAAAGACTGAGCTATGCACACATGCATCCTCTATAATATGTCTTCCTGAGCATGACAATCAATATAGATATCATTGCAAACAGAGGACAAATCTGTGCCTTGGATTCCTTATACAAAGTATCATTGTGATGGGCCAGAAATTAGAACAGCATACAAGTAGGAACTTCATAATCTCAAAGAAAAGAGCAAGGATTCAAAACCACATATTATGCTTTACAGTCATGCTTCTAGCAGCATTGCTCAGTGAGTTATGCAGGAGGGATTCATAGACAGCTGTTTCATTACAGAGGTAAGAAGGTTCTGCTTCTAGTACCACAACAAATGGAGAAATGCAGCTTGCAGATGAGTCAGTGTGGAGGCAAGGCTAAAGCAAATTAGCCAGTCACACATTAGTACTGGTGTGTTTGTGTGTGTGTGTGTGTGTGTGTGTGTGTGTGTGTGTGTGTGTGTGTGTGTGTGTGTGTGTGTGTGTGTGTGTGTGTGTGTGTGTGTGTGTGTGTATGTGTGTGTGTGTGTGTGTGTGTGTGTGCGCCTGTATATGTATGTCTGTGTGTATGTTATGTTTGTAATGCCTCTGCAACAACATTGTATGGATTGATAAGGGGAACATTACCTCAATTACTTCCAAAAGCACAGTTCTCATTTATAAGGTGTTTAAAGAGCTTCTCTTGGGTTTTTGCTAAATGCAGCTCTTTCATGTGTCTGACTGTTTCATCACTGTGTACTTTCTAAGAATACTGCCCTTAAACTTAGATGGCTAACTGAGAATTATGATTCTTCCAGTGTGACAGTACGACTGATGCAGTCCATGCCATTGTACTTCATTTTTTGGATTTGGCAAACATGAAAGGATGTTCTAACTTTGTTCCTTTTAACAATCAGGTTTTCTAAGATAAATGTAAATAGAAGTTTGGGTACTTAAGTATTATCACAACCACCAGGTTCTAAACGACTCTTTCTGCAGTCGTGCATGGTCAGGATGGGTAAACAGCATGAGTGTAAGTAAAACTGCTATAGTGGTATGGTGTGAGCTGAAAGTCAATGATTTGCGACTGATTTTTCCGCCTTCTAATGTTTCAGTAGTATTTGCCATGGATATCCATATCCATTTAAAAAACTCCTAACACACTGAACATGTGACAGACCTTTTCAACCTGGAACTTGAGGAACATTGATTTCTTTAATACTCAAAATGAGGAACATTTATGGTAGTGAGGTACACATGGGAGGTATGTTTTAAAAGCCTCTCACACTTAAATTGTCTGCTGGCAGCGCTTTAAAAGAGGCAAGTTGTGAATTTGTTCTGGTGTGAAGGAGTAATACAAACTGTCACAATCAGTTTCCACTCACCAAAGTCTGTTGATGCATGCTCATTTGTAATTCAAGTATAAACTGTAGTACAGCATGATACCCAGACATAAGCAGTCACACCATCCAAAGGGCGATATATGTATATAGAGTGCAAAAGAGCCACATGCTCTTGAAAAAATCAGCACAGACATAAAACATATGTTTGTGAATGGAATACCTGTAGGTTAAAACACATTACTGTGAAATTACATTTAGGTGACGACACAAGCAAACCCATAAGATTCCATACCCAAACCAAAAGTTTCACAGTCAGTCCAATGCAGGATTGTGCCAAAGACACGTTTTAAATAAAGTAATGCTATGCACTATGATTTCAATGCATTATTTAGAAAAGAAGTGCCTCTCCTCTTGATGTTGCCCTCATTTACAGGAGGTGATCTGTTTTCGTCAGATGTGCTGTAGTTAGATCCAGTCAGATGATATGACCCTGCTAACAATGCTTCTGTTTCATGCCCATATATTACAAAGACTGTCTCTAATATTGCAAATAAACAAAGTTGGTCTCTAATATTACAGGGTGATTGCCAAACATCCTGACCATGCACAACTGCAGAACGAGTCGTTTACAACCTGGTGGTTGAGATAATACATAAGTACTGACCTTCGAAATTTATTGGACACTCTTACAGTTTAGAAATTACCAGAAAAGGAATGTCAATAAACTGTATTTTCTAATGTAGAAAACACAATGAAATAGTCACTTTTATTTCACAAATACACTATAAAATGGCTTATAAGACACGTAGAGGTGTTTACAAGGTTTATTGAAATCAGTTTCAAAACAAATTTCTGTAGCTTTGACTTAGAAAAATTACTAAAACTGTATAATTGTTGATATTCTTTTGTTCATAGATTCATAGATATTCCAAGACCTTGCCAGTTTCTTACCTCATGTCAAACATCATTTCTACAGGAGGTTCATACCTGTCAGTCCTGTATTAAATTTGTGGCTATGCAGCATTCATCAAGGTTATGTTTAAAGGAAGATAGTGAGTCATAATGTTTAATATGCAGGGAAGTTTATTCCAGATGATTGGGAGATGGCTGGGTTATAAAACTAACCCTTCACCTTGTAATATTTATCTGTTGGTGAAGATTTAGGTCCATGTATCCAGCATTTTTAGAGATATAGGGCTTGTAGAGAAACAGGATATCAGGACAACCAGATCTATTGTGAGGTAAGTGAAACAAAGACCTCCCCAGAAAATCCTGTAACACAATGAAAAGAAGAAAAGAGCTTCAAGCCTCTCTTCATAGCTCAGAGACTTTAGATTCATAGGTGTGTACTAGGCTAATGGCCCTGGAGCCTTTACAAGCCTATCCCCAAAAAATTGCTCAGGCATCATGCCACCTGATGTTAGCTCACAGTGCCCCTATCCAATAGGGCAACTGGAATGATCCCTGGAGTGAACTTTCTGTTTCCCATCCACTAGTCAAGATTTCTCTTGAAGAGGGCCAGCGAGGTGCTCTGCTTGACATGCATGGGAAGCTTATTCCAGAGGATGGGCAGTCTTTGGGAGATTAACCAGTCCCTCCAGCCTGTTCTGTTAATTGTGGTAATGAGGTTGTGATCTCTGGAGCCTGTGGTGTGGAGGGATTGGGAATTCTTTAGGTGTAGCATTTCAAGTTGGGCTGGGTCAGACATGACATTGTAAGTCAAGCAGAGATAACTTCTAGGCCTCTGATTATTCATTTTTTTGTTGGAAACCATTAGAGTATTTCTAATTATATGATATGCTTTCTAAGGCACACCCCAAAGGGGATTTTGTACCAAGTAAATGGTCTGCTCAATGCTGACTATAAAGAAGTTACCAACATTTTATACCATGATAATATTTCTTTAGCAATTAGCTGTGCTAATAAAAGGATTTCCTGACAACCATTATTACATGATGCACAACGAGGGGGGTATCAATGCAAATTCCTTGCTCCCTGACTACATTTTCATTTTGAAGTACTAAACAATATAATGAGGAGAGTGGCTGTCTACCAAAAGTGATACTACTACAATTTTCAGCATTTAGACTGAGCCCATTTATTGTACATAAAGTCTTTACTAGGGAGAGTTTATTGTGGAGGGTTTGGGTAACAGATGGCATCTTAACAGTAACCACAAATCTGCTGTTGTCTGCAAACATTGTCAGCCAGTGGTCTTGGCTCATTGCTTGGGTATCTGAAAAGCAAATACATAAAAAGAGATGTCTTGGCAGCAAGCCCTGAGGGCCACTGTTGGTCATTTTCATCCTTTTTATGAGGCACATGTGACTTTCACTGTATGGACTCTGTCTTTCAGCTAGTATGCTATCCACTTTAGCAGACATTGGTTAATTTTTAAGGCAATTAATTTCATTATGATGCCAGCATGGGGCATGGTGATGTAAGCCTTGGCAAGTTCAAGATTCACTGTGTGTATTGCATAGTAACTGTCTACAGCCTCTGTAACTCTTTCAAAGAAGTTTCTATATTCAATAGCCAGAATCTGCCCTTTACAAACTCAGAGTGTTGGGAGTCAAGTCTAATAAGGTCCATAGTTAATTCAGTAAGTTATAATACATTCTATGGCTTTGCAGATGAGGCTTGCAAGACTTATAGGTCAGTAATTACCCAAGTGGGTTGTAAGATTACCCTTATGGAAAGCCATTCTCACTGCAGTGCACCACTCATTAGGGGCAAAACCAGCAGCTAAATTTAGGATAAATAGTGCAGGGGCATGTAACACTATTAATTAAGAAACTATGTATTTTGTCAGGTCTCATGAAGGATGTATTCATGGTCTTAGTTAGCACTTTTAGTAAATGTTCTTTAGAGATAATTGAGAGAGTTAGGGATCCAGGTATTTCCGAGCTTTGGATTGAAGTCTTGGGGGTGAAAGTTTGCTTGCGATGGTACTGACAATATCTTTTGGGTCAGAATAGGTGCCAGCATTTTGAGTAAATTCGGGGCAATATAAGATATATCTTCTTACTGCTCCAACATAGCTAAAGAAAGATATATAATTATTTTTAGTCTATATCACTTAAGCAAGCAAAACTTTTGGTTGAACACCTCTTTGTTGAACATTAATTGTCGAAAGCTTGATCCATTGAATCACCATTTTAGCAATTTTTTTTTTCCCTAGGGGAAAAACCTCATGGCCAGCCTAACAAGCGTCAAAAATTTTGCAAAATTTAAAACCCATGAAGGGGGGGGGGCTGCACCCCCCACACCCCCCTAACAAAATATACCAACACCAAGATCGCACTACAGTGGGGAAAAGGACAAACTCCCGATGACGGCCAAGCATTTTTTCCCAAGAAAAAAATTGCTAAAATTACAGTTCAGTGGATTGATGTTTCAACAATTAGCATTTGACAAAGAGATGCTCAACCAAAAGATTTTTCAATGAAGTGAGGTAAACCCATTACCTTTGGTTTCAGAGGCCAGCTTGAGTTTATGTCTTCCTTTTAGTAGACCTGATTGATACTATTTTTGAGAAAAAGAGTTTTGGCTCTACTAATTAATTCATGGCATTTCTTTCTTTGACTTTATAGAATATTTATGGCAAAGGACCATCATGGAGGTTTGTTTATGAATTTTCCATGATACATGGTTATAGCAGAGACTGCTAGCTCTATGACTTATTTTCTAAATCGGTATAGTGAAGCTTGCTGCTGTATCTGTGTCAAGGGAGACACAGACAAATGTGAATATTGATATTTATTTTTCACTGAATAAGGTGGGGTGGCCACGGTGGTGCAGCGGTTATTGTTGTCACCTCACAGCAAGAAGTTCTCTGGTTCTATCCTTGGCTGGGGTGCCTTTTGTGCGGAGTCTGCATGTCCTCCCTGTGGTCACGTGGGTTTCCTCTGGGTGCTCCACTTTCCTTCCACAGACATGCTGTAGGTGGATTGGACACTCTAAATTGGCCCTAGGTGTGAGTGCATGCATGTGTGTGCCTTCTGTGGAAGGTTGGGCACCAGGCTGGCAACCTGACACCATAAAACTCCACTGCCAATCAGAAGTGGACAGGTGATTTGCTGTGGTGACCCCTAACTGGGAAAAGTCAAAAGAAGAAGATGTTTTTCACTGAGTAGGTTGAGGTTGGTGCATTTGTACTTTTTAAATACATTCAGCATGGTTTGCTGTAGGGGTTTTGTTAGTTTAAAGTAGAAGGTCACAAGTTTGTGGTCTTACTTTACTGGAAATAATATACCATATGAGTAGTGCAATAGGCTACCATATTAGTAAGAATAAAACAAGAATGCTGTGTCCTGTAGTAGGTTGAGTTACCAAATGTTCAATAATTGTTTTGTTTATTTACTAAGTCTAGGATTTTTTGGACATGTTTTTCATTGAGGTATAGGTGTTTTAGTTAACTAAAGGGTAGCTAAAATCACCAAAAATTATGGAGTTTTTACTACATGCTCATCAGGGGACAGATACGGTGTTATTTAACAAGGTAGAAGTCATTAATGAATCATATCTGGAGTGATTTGAAGTTCAGGTAATTCAGCTTGTAGTTCCCTAGGAAGGTGCATGGAAGTAATATATTACCTGAAAAATATGGAGACTCCACCACAGTTGCCTTTGGGTGTAGGGGGGATGAAAATAATTAAAAAAAAAAAAAAAAAGGTAAAGGTACAGCAGGAATGCTCTCTTTAAATTTAAAACACATCTCAGTAATGAATGTTTTCCAAATGCTAGAGTATCTCAAAATAAGCAACTAATTTTTCAAATGTCTGTCATAAACAGCCGTCGTAATGTGATCCAATTTCACAACTGATATGTTAATTATCTTGGCATGTCCATCAACAGGACTCTGCCTAATTACTTTACTGGGGGTAACAAAGGCTTTAGCCAGCATGGGGAAGCTTTCTAATGAGAGGTGCATATCATCCTTAGTGAAAAAATCAGACATGTCGAGCATTTCGTCCCATACAGACATGTACTGGAAATCCCTGAAATAGCACCAGTAATTTAATCAGTTATTGAAGTCAATTATATTTTCTTTATATCTGGGCATTAGTCAAGGTGAAGGAAGGATTGCACTGAGGTCTAGTGTCTTACTTGCATTTTTGACTTGCACATTATTTACCTTTATATTAAAAAAAATTATTAAGGAGCTAATTTAAAATATCAGTTTGTATATTTGTCTATTGAAAGAAAATATCACATGTAATTAAAGTTCATTTTTACATCTGTCTTCAGTTTCCCTGTAGGACTGCTAATTTAGGTGAGGGAAGTTATTATTGAGCCCTTCTAGTTGAGCCAGCATCGGTGCACTTTATGTCATACCATTATTATAATATATCTGTTTTCATGATACATTGCAACATAGCTTATTAAAGGCAAATCACCAGAAAGAAAAAAAAAGAATTGCAAACCCGATTTTGCAAAGGCAAGCTACCAAAAAAAAAAACATAAACCAGGTTTCACCTACACAGGAGCCGCTTCAATAATAAGAACTCATTTAAAAGTATTAGTTTATAGTATCAAATTAATCATGTGACCAATAATCAAAATTAAAAACAACAAAAGAAAAAACAAATGAAAACATCTAGTAAATAAAATGATAAGATGGCAGCAATAAGTTCAAAATAGTTTTTGAGCCCAGGTTTAAACAATACCTAAACATGAGCATTCTTTTCTATTAAGAAGACATTTTAGTATGTATGTATGTAGCTTTTGTGAGTTAAGTAGCAAATCAATAGCCATAAAAGTGAAGATAGCCCTTGGATGTTCTAACAAATGTTTGTATAATGGGTTGCAAAGTCTTTTGCTAGAAATATCACTCATATGTAGTGCAATCCTTTGCCTAAAAAAACATGTGGTCTGTCCTATATAAAATGAACCACATACACATCTGCACGTCACAAGATAAACTACATTATCTGTTTTGCAGGTCATAAAACTCGTACTAGCAAAGGTCCTCAAAGTATTAACAAAAGTAAAGAACTTGTTCTTCAGAATATATTGACACAAAGAACAATTTCTGCATGGAAAACAGCTTTAATTCTGCCCCCCCCCCCATGAAAAATAAAATACTCAGAATGGTGGAATGTTTATTAAAACTAGTTAAATGTTGTCCCAAAGTTGTATTAGTCCAGTAAGTGTACCTTCAGATTTCCATGACTAATGGACCCAAAAATCCTGTCAGCCTTTATAATGGGCCAAGATTATTTATTGCCTCCCTGATTTTAAAAACTCTTCTTCCAAAAGTGGCAACAAACCTAACTTCCTTAACATGCTAATTATTATGTTTGCATTAATAAACTGAAATTGTTGAGACAATAACATAGCTTGCTGTATAACACTGGCATGATGTGTAACCAAGTTATTTACTTTATTTATTTATGTATTTGCATTTGTTTACCGGGATGGTCCACTGGGCCAAAAAGTACCCATTTTCAGTGGAAGCCTGGGGAGAAAAGCTCCACATACAAAAGAAATTTAAATACAATCACATTTTCTACATATATAAAGAGATAACAACTTAAAAAATAGACATACAATCTTATCATAAATATGTAGCTAGAATAACAAAGATAGTATACATTATATACAAAATATACAAAGTACAATATATCATCTGCTTTGGATACTGCAAAGTGAAGACAGCAAGAGATGTTTGTATAACTGTTAAGCAGAGGGGAGAAAAAAGTTAGCGAGATCAAGTGGGGAAGATGCTCTGTAGTCGTTGCCACATGTACATTGCCATAGGGCTAAGAGATGCTATTTTAGAGACTTTCAGAAGGATATGTGATTGGAAATTAATTGATTTATTTATTTATAATTTGTTAAATAGTTTTGATAGAGCTGGGTAGAGAATTCAAAGTTTTAGCAATGGTATCTACTGCCAATCATTAGCGGTCCGGAGTTCCGCTGTGGTGATCCCTAACTGGGAAAAGCCAAAAAGACAAACAACAACATGAGTGGAGAGATTGACCAACTGCTAGACTGGGTATTTGCACTTTTAGAAGAAATTAACTTTCAGATATGAGTTGTAAGGAGGGCTTATGGAGAGTAAACAGGGAGTTAAGGGATGAACAATTGGAAGGTTTGGTAATGATATTGTGAGCTGTGGTTAACTGCAAGTAGGTTAGGTGATGGGAAAGTGCAAGCCATTTTAGTTTGCATAGGGAGATGCAGTGATGGGAGGAGTAAGTTTCATTGGTAGCGAACCTGGCAACCTTGTTATAACAGGACTCAGTCTTGGGTTTTAAGGAGCTTTGAATGTTAGTGAACAAACGGGCACTGTATAAAAGTGAAAGCAGCAAATAGGATAGTGCAAGGGTTTGTCTAGTGGTGGGTGTGAGGAACAATTTATGCTTATAGAGGCTGCCTAGTTTCTGAAGTTTTGTTTTTTATGCAGTTTGGGATGTATAGATCGAAGGTTAAGTGCTCGTCTATTATAACTCCTAGAAGTTTAATTTGTGATACTGCTCTAATGCACGTTTTGTTTTGTGTATAGATATTAAAATCTGCTCTGTTTCGGGGGATGATTTTTTGGGGGGGGCAAATAGAAGCAGGTTAGTTTTGCTGGGGTCAATGGCTAGATGGTTGTTATTCACCCATTCCTCAGTGATTGAGAAAGCATGTTGTATCCTAGCTAGGAGTTCGTCAGCAGAGTCAGCAATGCAGATAATGGTCGAGTTGTCTGTGTACTGTATTACAGGATTTAGGGGGAGGGTGGAGTGGAAGTCATTAATGAATATGCTAAAAAGGAGAGGTCCCAATATAGATCCTTGGGGAATGCCTGTGTGTATATTGAGGAATGGAGAGAAATATTGGTATCATTTAGTGGCTTGCTGTCTGTTGGTTAGATAATCAGAGAACCAGTTAAGAGAGAGGGTGACATTCCCAGATTGGATAACTTTGCCAGGAGTAAGGGGTGGGATATGGTGTCAAAGGCTTTGCAGAGGTCCAGAAAGAGAGAGAAGACATTTTGTCCAGTGTCCCTTGCTTGGGTCACAGTGTCCATGAATGATAGGAGTGCAGTGGTGGTACTGTGATATGGGCAGAATCCATGTTGGGATGTGGATAATATCTTATTTTCTGTTAGGAAATTTAGGAGCTGAGCATGGATGCATTTCTCCATGATTTTGGATAGTGGGGAGAGTATTGCAATTGGCCGGAAATTGGTGAAATCTGTGTTAGGACCACCTTTGTGAAATGGGAGTATGTAGCCTTTTTTCCAGATTACAGATACATGAGCCTCTTGGAGGGATCTGGTTAACTGGGAAGTTAACCATATGCTTATGATATGACCTCTCAAGGAATCTGTTCTCCATTAATTGGGCATTGCATGTAGTCACTATTATTACTGCATATCCTCATGACTCTCAAAATCTATGAGAAAGGTATGATGTTCATTGTGTTTTATTGTTGCAGTCATTACACTTGGGTTATCCTGCTGGCAGGCTACCCGCAGTCGGCCCGAATTCCAAAGTCTCGGTCTGGCATCGGCTGCTGTCGCCTCTTCCCTGACGTCAGTGCGCCAGGGGTATAAAAGATGCAGCCGACGCCATTTTCCTCAGTCTTTCTTGCCGCGCAGTGCCCAAAGCAAAAGCAGTTCACAAGTGCCGGTCGGCCGACTCCTGAGATTTACAAAAACGAATTTCAGATCCGAAGTCTTCATTAAAGCTAAGTACCCCGTTGGGGAAACTTTTTTCTTGCTCCAGTCTGATGTCAGAAAAAGTTAACAATTGTATTTCTTGTGGGAAGCAAATACCTCATAAGAATTTTCATTCTTACTGTATTCCTTGCCTAGGCCCTGATCACAACGATGCTAGCTGTCGGTTTTGTGCTAGATTTAACCAATGCACTATTAAGCGTCAGTACGATATTGCCTTTCATTACTTTGGCTGAAGATTCAATTATATAATGCCGTCGGAACAGCCGATGACCGGAGTTTATAAAAAGCGCAAGGAAAAAGAAAAGGACAGGCATCCAAGGTCCAGAACAGACGATGAGGCTTCCAATAAGCCAGTCGCTGGTTCGTCGGTTCTCAGTGAGGCGCTTTCGCAGCCCCTGACGCCCACTACCTCAGAGCCACAGGCCGCTGACGACTCCCACGTGGAGCCAGCTAGGCCTCTGGATACTCAAGGTTTTGGACACTCGGAAACTATTTCCTCAGATGGGTTCAGAGCCGCTGAGCAGGCATCGGCTTCTGAGGGTGTTTTCAGACCTACACAGTTATATGTAAAGCCTACTTCAGCTTCCAAAGCAAAGACTAAAGCAGTTCTAAAGACAAAAAAACAAGCACAGCATTCTCCTGGACAGACTTCCATGCCTAAAAAACAGATGCTAAAAATGGCCGAAGACCTAATTACCTTGATCAGGTGTTCCCATCCCCCTCCTGACAAGAGGCCTAGGCAAGAGACAGAATATGAATCTTCAGATCAGGTTTCCTTTTCCTCTGACTCCTCTTCTGAACAGGAATACTCTCTTCTTCCTTATGAGGATTCTAATGCTGAAGAATCTATCCCTTCAGCCTCACTGCCTAAGGATTATTCTTTTGGGGAAACCCTGCATACCATGAGGGAGCACTTCCACTGGGAGAGCCAAGATTATTCAGAATCTAAGAAAAGGCTTAGAGATTTTCTTTTACTACCTCAGCACAGGCCTTTGGCTATTCCTCCTGTGTTAGACATTGTAGATGATGTATTTTCAGAGTCCGGACTTTCTCCTGACTCTTTACCTCCTGCCCCTGTTAAGCCAGACAGATACTACATGGTTCCAGATTCACATACATTTCTTTATAAAATCCCTGCTGCTGACCCAGAAACTATTTCTTAGGGTCCCAAAGGGGTCAAGGCTTCTACTGCAAAAAACCCTACCCCCTCTGATAGAGATTCAAGGGCACTAGACAGATGGGGAAAAAAGGTTTACATTTCTGCTACTTTGGCTGTGAGGGCTTTAAATTGTCAATTTCATATGCTTAAATATCAGCAATACTTAATGTCACTGCTAAAACAGAAAATGTTGTAAAATTCTGATTGTGCAGAAAATAAGGATTTATTGCATGCAACTGAACAAGTGGGAAAGCATACATTGCAATGTGGTTTTGATTCTCTGGAAGCCTCTTGCAGGGCTGCAGTTACGGGTTCTGTCATTAGGAGGCATGCTTGGTTAAAGGAACAGAATCTGCCTGATCATGTTAAAGCAAAATTATTAGATGCGCCATTACAGCATGATACCTTATTTGGTGTTAAAGCAGAGGAGGTGTTGAAGAAAATGGAGGACAAAGCGAAATCTATACAAACAGTAAAGGATTTCTTACAGGTACAGCCACCCAGATTTAGCAGGAACTGACCTACAAAGAACTGGTCCTTTCCGGTGTCAGACAGGCCACAAAGAGGCAGATACAGACACCCCAGAGGCAGATCCCAGCCCCAGGGCTCATACAGGCCTAAACAGTGGGGCGCTTTTACCTCCAAAAGCGAAGAAGACAAATCACAGCCATGCAGGAAACAGTCCCAATGACTTTTCTCTGCCAGCACCAAGCACTTATCTTTTGGCAGCCCCCTTAGGAGGAAAACTAGCACTTTTTTCTCAAAATTGGCACATGATCACCCAGGACAAATGGGTCTTGAATATAGTGTCCCAGGGCTACAGGTTCCACTTTCACACCCTGCCAAGGGCAAAAGGTATGCCAGACCTGCCACACAATCAATGGGCAGAGGCACAAAAACAAGTTTCATCCCTTATGGACATGAGGGCCATTCAGCAAGTACCACAGCAAGAGCAGGGACAATGATTTTACTCAAGACTTTTCTTGGTACCCAGAAAAGACAAAGCCTGGAGACCAATACTGGACCTGTCTATTCTAAATACATTTCTTGACATTCCAAAATTCAAAATGTTGACTCTGCAGCAGCTTCTGCCCATGCTGGGCAGGAAGGCTTGGCTGGTAATGTTGGACCTAAAAGAGGCATACCTGCATATTCCAATCAGACAATCTTGCAGAAGATACCTCAGATTCATAGCTGGCTCAATGTACTACCAATTCTCTACACTGCCCTTTGGCTTATCTACTGCGCCCAGGGTCTTCACAAAATGTCTGGCACCAGTAATTGCATTTTGCAGACAAAGAGGAATTCAACTATATCCTTACTTGGATGATTGCCTTATTCAAGCAGAGAACAAGGACATTCTACTAAAGCATCTGGTGTTTGTAAAAAGATTATTAATTTGCCTAGGGTACACAGTAAACGAAAAGAGATCAAAACTAGTGCTCTCTCAAGAGATAATATTCCTGTGTGCAAGCTTAAATACAACTGCCCAGATGGCTTATCTCACGCCAGACAAACAAAGGCAACTGATTTCTTACTTCAAAATGTTGGCAACAAAGACCCAGTTATCTGCAAGAAAAATTCTGCAGGCTTTGGGCTTCATGGCATCCTGCATTCTGCTAATTCCATATGCCAGACTGCATATGAGGAAACTACAATGGTATCTAAAAAGTGTTTGGACTCAACATTGCCACAGCCTGGAAACATTAATTACCCTCATTCCTTGCCTGCAACAGGAGTTTCGATGGTGGGCACAGGCCTGTCACCACACAAGGGACAGCCATTCACCCTACCCACAGCCAGGCAGTCAATAACAACAGATGCATCAGATTATGCATGGGGGCCCCACATGGCAGGAAAATGTATTCAGGGCACATGGCCCACAAGCCAAAGGCATCTTCATATCAATCAAAAAGAGATGCTAGCTGTTCAGAATGCCCTGACAGCTTTCAAGGATCTACTTCATCCAGGACAACTACTGATAAGGACGGACAATACTACAGTCATATGGTACATAAACAAGCAGGGAGGCACACATTCCTACCCCCTCTGCAGACAAGCCATGACTTTGTGGGACACAGCATTGACTTATCAAGTACACCTGCAAGCACAATTCCTGCCAGGAAAGAAAAATACGCTGGCAGACGAACTAAGCAGAAACCTCATGGATTCCCACGAGGGAAACTGGATCCACAAGTCTTCAGCATGATAATACAGAAATGGGGATGCCCAGATATAGATCTATTTGCCTCCCCTCACAACTGCCAACTACAGAGATTCTGCACAAGGACTTATCATAAGCAAGCATGGAAAGTGGATGCTCTATCATTCAGCTGGAAAACCCTTGCAGTTTATGCCTTTCTTCCTCTGCCTCTCCACCCCAAGGTACTCCTAAAGGTCAGACAAGAGAAGCCAAAAATGATTCTGATTGCTCCAGACTGGCACCGCCAGCATTGGTACCCAATCCTAAAGAGCTTGTCTCAAGGCCCAGCCTGGACATTGCCTCTAATTCCTCATTTACTGACCCAACGAAACAATCAGATCCTGCACAGCCAACTCAGAACCCTAAATCTGGCAGCATGGCAGATAATGTAGCCATTCAGAACACACCTCTCTCTAAAGCAGTGATGGATGTTATTTTGCAGGCCAGGAGGCCCAGTACCAGAAAATCTTATGCAGAAAAATGGAAAAGATTCTGTGCTTGGAACCAGGCACAAGGAATTGACATGTTTGTACCGAATATTCCTCAGATTTTACAATACCTAACTGAGATGCTGGACAAAGGCCTATCCTTTTCATCAATTAAAATCCATGCCTCTGCCATTTCAGCTCATTACAACACGGAACCAGCAATTTTTTCACATCCGTTGCTAAGGCAGTACCTCAGAGTTGCCAAAAACATAAGACCTCCAAGGAGAACACCGATACCTGCATGGGACCTCAATTATGTCTTGGAAAAACCCACACTGCCACCTTTTGAGCTAGCCAATACAGCTGAAATAAAGTTCTTATCTTGGAAAACAGCTCTGGTCCTAGCAATAACCTCTGCAACATGAGTCTCAGAGTTACAGGCACTCATGGCTGTGGAATCCTTAATCATTTTCCATCCAGACAGGGTTTCTCTGAGGATGAACCTGACATTTATGCCTAAGGTAATGTCCAGTGTGGCCCTTAACCAAACCATTCATTTGCCTACTTTTTATCCAAACCCACAGAATAAGGGTGAGAGACTACTGCATTCTTTGGACATACACAGACAGCTACGCTTCTACTTGGACAGAACTAAGGCTTTCAGAAAGACTGAGCAACTCTTAGTAGCATATGCTGCAGGATCACAAGGGAAGGCTATCTCAAAGCAGACTATTTCAAAATGGAAAGGCCACTGCATTCGTTTCTGCTATTCACAACATGGCAAATCAGTGCCTAACGGCATTAGGCCACATTCAACCAGAACAGCAGCCACTTCAGCAGCCTTCCTCAGAGGAGTACCAACCAAAGACATTTTAGAGGCTGCAACTTGGAGTTCAGTGCACACTTTTACCAAGCACTACCACTTACCTCTCTACTCTAAATCCAGAGCAGGCTTTGCCACTGCAGTTCTGCAGGGCCTTATAGCCCCTCTTAATTCTGTTTAGACCCAGCCACCCAACCTCAGCTTTGGGATTCAACCCAAGTGCAATGACTGCAACAGTGAAACACGATGAACATAGTACAGCTGTGTACCTACCATAAATGTAGATGTTCGAGTGTATTCACTGTTGTAGTCCAGGTTACCCACTTACCATCCCCCTTTTCTTTGCTGGGACTTATCTGTGCTTCTCTATCCTATACAACCTATGTGGTGTATTTGCTTGTAGATGAAGGAAATGTTTATTTTTGTGCATGCATGCTTATTGGCATAATTTTCAGCCTTCCAATTTGGGGGCACCTGACATCTGGGGCAAGAAAAACTGAGGAAAATAGCTTCGGCTGCATCTTTTATACCCCTGGCGCACTGACATCAGGGAAGAGGTGACAGCAGCCGACGCCGGACCTAGACTTTGGAATTCGGGCCAACTGCGGGTAGCCTGCCAGCAGGATAACCCAAGTGTAATGACTGCAACAGGGAATACACTCGAACATCTACATTTATGGTAGGTACACAACTGTACTTTGTTTATGATAGATCTGGGATAGCAGCTATTTTGTTTGAAAGTGGAATTTCTAGTTTTTGGTTATTGATATAAAGTAATACTGAGGTTATCGTCCCTTGCCTTTGATATTAAAACATCAAAGAAATCCATAGATGACATTTTATAATGATGGTTCATAACTTTGCAGGTATATACTATGCTAACAACCACTAAGACCCTTAAAAGCCTAGCCATGCAACCCAAATGTGACCCACAAATTTTATTTATGTTTGATTTATAGGGGTGTTTTACTGACTTCCTCTGTCCATCAAAGACATAGGAGCTAGACAAAGAATAAATTGCTGAATACCCATCAATTGGTCCAAGTTGTGCTTGAATAGGAAAAGGAGGAACTGTGTGTTTTATGTGGATGGGAATCCTGTTCAAGAGAATGAGACTTCTCTGAGAAAATGTTTCTTTCTGTCCAACATATACAATTTTATGTTGCAAACAAACTTTAGGTATTTTAATATAGTAATTCTGATACTGTTTGTTTTGTGGCTGTGCAAAAGATTCATCAAAACAAGGTCCAGGGATGCCTTGTATGCCCATCAAAGATCACCTCTCAGAAGTCTGTGTTATACTGAGCAAAGAGACAGAACTTTGAGGTAATCAGAGTAGGACATCATGTTTACTCCCTGTATTCTTTTGTAAGGAAACTTTATGAACATTCCAGTTGCTGCATGTGTCTGGTCAGGTACATACCAGAGGGGGCATTATACTCTATGGTGGGCCTGATGAGGACTGAGTACAGTGGTATTATGACCTCTCCAGTCCAAGATGCCATGCCCTTGCTTATAAGTATATAGCCTCATAGAATGTTACTAGGCTAAGAGCCCTAGAGCCTTTACAGGCTTAGCCATATTTATCTTGAGTTACTTGAATTGTCAGTGGTTAGGTGAGTGAAGTTCACAAATCTAAGGATTTATGGTAGTTAATAATGACTTCTGTCCAGGAGGGACAGGGTGCCACTCAAGGAGTGAATTTTTGGTCACCCATCCATTGATTTAGGTTGCATTTAAAGAGTGTCATAGAGGGGCTCTGTTTTGCATAAACTGAAAGCTTGTTACAGAGAAGTGGCAGTCTCTACAAGATGCATCTATCTCTCCAGCATGACCTTTTTATGTCAGAGGTTAGGTTAAGATCCCTGGCCCTTGTGCATTTTGATTTACAAATATGTAGCATTTCCATTAGGGATGGATCAGACACTGCCCTGTAAGCCAGGCACAGGTCACCCCTTAGCAACTTGTAGGAGACAGAATACAGTGATAGGGCTTTCAGGCTTTCCGCATATGACTCATTTTGTGTACCTTGTATTTTCTGGGTGAGAAACCTCTGTGGACTCTCCAATTGTTGCAAGTGTCTAGTATGGTACTTGCAAAAGGGAGCATTGTGCTCAATTATTGGTCTGATGAGGGCTGAGTATAATGGAATTGAAGTCTGAAGAAGCATTCTGGCAATGTGACAATGTGAATGCACTTACTTTTACTGCAGTGGAATAAAGAACAGTATTTTTAAGTGGTCGTGGTGAGCCTCTTTTGTTTCTTGGATAATGGAATTATAACATCTTTAGATCTAGATGTGATGTGTGCCACATAGAAGGATTTCCTTACTATTGTGGATACCCTGTGGTCAAAGTTCAGGATGCTATCAACCTGAGTATCCAAATCACATACCACTGGGTCTACATTTAGGGGGGTGCTGTCTATAATGTAATTAGCAGGGACTGCAGCTTCCCCAAAGGGATAATAATGCATTTTGTTTGCATGTAGCTTTAATATGTGGCTTTAGCACCAATCATTGTCTGCATTAACCCTGTATGCATTATATTAACATTGTTTGAGAACTCAGTTATTGTTCCCTATTTGCAATCTTCACTGAACATATTCAGCTACAGGCTGTCCAAGTTTACCTGGAGTTCCAAGAAATAAATTCCAAACAGTAAGGGGACCAGCACAGAACCCTTTGGTATGCCACTGAAGACTGGTCTTTTGCTAGAGAGGTGACTTGAGTGTTTGAGTCACTTGATGGATCTTAGCAACTGACAGGCAGCTAAATGTAACCCACTCCTTATCCAGCCTGGTGAGGGGAATATCCGTGTGTCTCACAATGCAGTCCCCTATGACCAATACGATAGGTTTTGTGGTGTTATGCTTTATGGGATTATTAGTTGAGACACTGATGTGTGAGTTATTGTGTGTTGTGGTTGTTTTTTGCATTATTTGTGTAAATGGTTTCCATTTGGGAAGCTTCAGATCTTTGGTAAGTTACTAGTGGGTACCTCTGCATATGTGGGTTTTGGTGTCATGTCCTTATTTAGTGTGGGAAGTGTGTGTGTGTGTCCTGACAACCTGTTTTTCATTCAGTTTATCCTTATGTGAGAGTCCTACATCAAATTTTGTAGTGTAACTACATCTCATAGCTCACGTATTTGTTTCAGGAGTAAGTGGTTGTCAGTATACATGAGGCAATTGATAAATTGTGTCAGGTTTCCTATGTCTATCAGGCTGACCAGAGAGATGATGGGAAACTGCCCATCCATGATAGCAGGCTATTACTGTATGCTTTATTAGGGAAGGGAATGGTTTACATTGACAGGACTGTGCTGGTAGCACTGAGACTACAAGAGAGAGCTATACTTGCATAGGCTAAGGTTGAACAGTTAGGCAACACTGTTCAATGTGCAACTGAGTTGCTCCTAGAGCAGCAAAAAGCTTGGAATAGTTTCACTGAAAGTTGGTTAGGGAAAAATGATCTTCTAGGATTTTGCATCTATACAAGGCACTGCTAACCACACCTGAGGCTTAATTATGAGCAAAGAGAAACAAGTTTTATGCTAACCACCAATCAGAAAAGCACACAATAAGACTTCCACCAGCAACCCCGAACTCAGACAAGTTAGATCAGCATACGTCTGCTACAAGAGTGCAATAAAAACACATTTTTAATGTGGAATGCCTGGTTTGGAGCCCAAGTGTAACAAGACCATACAAACTGCCTACAACACCCTACAAGTAAAATATACAATGTAATACAGTGCAATTAACTACTTAAAGCAGCAGCCAGTTCAGTTTTTTTTAACCTGATAAAGTACAGTCACAATATATAACAGCAGTGCAAAAAATGTCCTTAGAGGCTTTTGTGTGCTTCCCAGCTTAGATTAGAAGAGCTAAGCACCTACTGCCACTAGATGAATAATCCCAGTCCTCCTAATATAAAAGCACAATAAAGGAGTGACCAGAGTGTAATGCTATCACAAACAAACTTAAATGATTTGAAATGCTATAGACAAACTTAACAATACAGATACAGCAGTGTACTTTAAATGGCTTATAAAAGTGTGATTATTCAATAAAAGTACACTTTGTATAAATGAACAAAGAGCCACTCAGAATTTATAAAAGCACTAAAAACAGGATAAGATGAGTAATAAGCCCTACAGCCAATAAAACTGCATGCAGAACTCTCAAGTGTTTCCCCAACTGAAACAGACCAAGCTACCTCCCAGTGCACTAGATGGAAAATCCACTGACCTCTTGATGTAACAATACACAGTTTTATTCAAGAGCTAGCTAAATAATGAATTCAGAGCAAGTAAATCAGTTGAACAATGAGAGGCAAAGTGCATATTTTCAATATAGGCACAAGGGAATGCAAATAAATAATTAAATATATCAGTAGCAGTGTAGAAAGGGAAGAACTTATTAAGCTCAAGTTACAGTAGGGGTGGGGAGTTTAAAACCACCAGCTTTAAAATGCAGACCAACAAAGGGGTGTGTGGATGAGTGTTTTAGTTTATGCAGGTTTGAAATCTTTTCAGCAAAAGATAAAGGCAAGAAATTTGCTGTATTGAATTATCACTCAAGAGAAACTTAACCAATGAAAAAACATATGAAATGTGCAGCCTAGATAATTTAAGTGTCTATCTCTCACATAGAACAAAAACACGAGGCCAAGCCAATTTCTTAAAACAGAAAACAAAATTGAGCAGGTAAAGACACTGGAGGCTGGTGACTTCAAATCAAAGGGGTGCTGCAGGAGACAGTTGAATGGGTGGGGCCAATGGGAAGGGGTGTGCCCAACTAGAAAGTGGCAGAGCTATGCTCAAAACCACAAAAACTGGGAATTTTATTAAATACGCTACCCTGGGTGCCAAACCATCAATATGAGAGTCCAATCAAGGCAAAATGAAGTGTAGAAGAAAAAAAATATTTCAATGCATTGACTACATGACAGCTTACTTAATATCTAGATGGAAACAAAAAGTTTGTGAGGCATGAAAAAATAAATTACTTGTTAAATACATTACTGGAATGCCAGTCAAAATCAAGTATATAAAAACAAGCAGCACTCGAATCAAACCACTTCTACTTGCACTGCAGTTCTAATTATAATTTATATTCAGCTTTATAAAAGTACCAAGTAACATGCTGAAAGTAGCAAGCTCTGTGATACCCCCACTTGTAAAAATGTTTCTTATCCAAAAAAGACCTGATGCCTGACAACTATCTACTTGTTTCATGGGGAAAACATGATCAAAGCAAAAAATGAACAGCAAATAAGAAACAAACTCAAGATAAAGTGCTTAAAGGATTACTGTACAGACAATGGATCACATATGATAGATTGGCATTCTGTTCAGTTTAAAGCCTGCAAAGATGACTTTGAGTCTCCACCAAATGTAGTGAGCTACTGAAAATACTGTAATCCTGTCCTTTATTACAAATATTGTCATATGCATTTCAATACCTAAGGCTTAAACATTATCTAGTTATGAAAACATTCTCTGCATGACAACAACAAAAAGGCTTTCAATGTTGGTAATTCTTTAACAGTATATTATTCAAGCATACTTGCATCTTATAATCTCCGACAAGCTTACCTGATGGTCATTAAAGCATTGCTACTTAAACACA